>NC_037681.1:32684540-32698618 GCF_003255815.1 Theropithecus gelada | reverse complement strand
TTTTGAGATGGAGTTTTGCTCTTGTTGCCCAGCCTGGAGTGCAGTGGCATGATCTTGACTCACTGCAACCTCTGCCTCCTGGGTTCAAGCAATTCTCCTGCCTCAGCCTCCTGAGTAGCTGGGGTTATAGGTGCGTGCCACCATGCCCAGGTAATTTTTGTAATTTTAGTAGAGACAGGGTTTCCATCATGTTGGCCAGGCTGGTCTTAAACTCCTGACCTCAGGTGATCCACCCACCTTGGCCTCCCAAAGTTTATCTGCACATACCTGGCAGAGTTGGTGATCTAAAAGCACAAATCACATCATGCTTTTTCCCTTCTCAAAGCTTCCAATAGCTTCTCACTCTGCCTAGAACAAAATTCAAACTCTTTATCATTGTTTTACATGATCTGGCATTTGCCTACCTTTCCAATGCCATCTGTGATTAATTTTCCTATTGCTCACTCTCCTGAGGACAAACTCGTCTTCTCTCTGATCCTTGAGCAAAGCAGGCTTGATACAGCCTTTGCCCTTCCTGCTTTATTGTCTGGAAACTTCTCCTATTTGCTGTTTTCTTGACAGCCTCTTTCTCATGATTCAAATCTCTGTCCAAATGCCATCTTCTGCAAAAGACCCTACCTAGCTAGTCTATAAAGCACCCCTGTCACCACCTTCATTCCCTCACTGTCATATCACATGTTTTGTTTTCTTCGTAAAGCTTCATAGCATTTTCTATTCTGAGATTATCTTATCCGTTTACATCTTCAGCCTGTCTTCCCTCCCCAGGATATGACAATGAAGCTGCATACCTTGTCTGACTTGGTCATCATTTCATGCCCAAGAGTCAACAGATGTTTAATAAATATATAGTGTATGGAATTCATTCATTCCCTCCTTCGTTTATTCGTTCATTCTGAGCCTTTGAAGGGTCATGCTGATTCTTTTCTTAGACCTTAGTCTTTTCATCTCTTTGTGAGATGATAAACTCATAAATCTCCTTCCAAAACTCAACTCAAACATTAATCTCTACATCCCTTCACAGCACTCCAACTCCCTGGTGATTCCACAGAGCCCTGAGCTTATGACTGCCACTATGCTTCTGTGTACTTGCAGTCATATGTCTCCACTCCTCCAACTATGAGTTCTTCCAATGTAAGAGCCACATCTCTTGTCTCTGAATTCCCATTGCTCACTGGAGAACCTGGCATCTTAGCTAGGGAGAAAAGCAAAATGATTTGTGTCAGGTAACTTGGGTTAAGTCTACGACCTTGCTAATTGATTGTCTTTGAAGACAATTCATAATATTTCTGATTATTTATTTCCTTACCTGTTAAATGGAACCTTCTCAGCATAATTTTCTTTTGGAATTGTTTTTGTTTTTGTAAGCACATAGGTACGTGTTCTTTCGCTTTTGCACAGATGGAAATATATTATGCATATTAGCTCTCTCCCTGATACTTTCACTTAACAATTTGTTTTAATTTCATCTTGAGATCTTTCCATGTCTGTTGCATAAAGCTGCTTCATTCATTTTGATGATTGCATATTATTATATAATATAGATTTTCATAATTATTAACTGGCTCCCTATTGGTGGGCATTTATTTTCAATATTCTATGATTCCAAAACAAAGATGTTGTGATTAACGTCCTTGAATGTGTATGTGATCAATGGCAAATCTACTAGTAAGATAACATTTCAGAAGCAGAATTACTAAATCAAAAGGTATATCCACTTTTGATGTAAGTTACCAAATTATTCTTATTAGGATTATACTATTTAAACTCCTACCAACAATTAAAGAGTACAAGTTGTTGTACATACTCACTATCATAATAGGTTATCAAATATTTTGACCTTTGCCATTCTGACAAGTAGAAAATGTTGAACTGTAATTTCTATTTTTGTTTCTCTTCCCATAAGTTAAGTTGAATATGTTTCTTGAATATATTTCTATGCGTTTAAGAAACATTCAAATATGTTTTTCTTTCTTCCTTTTTTTTTTGAGACAAAGTCTCTGTCACCCAGGCTGGAGTGCAGTGGGGCAATCTTGGCTCACTGCAACCTCCGTTTCCCATGCTCAAGTGATCCTCGCACCTCAGCCTCCCGAGTAGCTGGGACTACACATGAGTGCCACCACACCCAGCTAATTTTTGTATTTTTTAGTAGAGATGGGGTTTTGCCATGTTGGCCAGGCTTGTCTTGAACTCCTGACCTCAAAGGATTCTCTCATCTTGACCTCCCAAGGTGCTCGGATTACTGATGTGAGCCATTGCACCTGGCCCATTCGTATATATTTTTCTATGTATGCCATAACATTATTTTCCCATTAATCTATTCCATTGTTGGTCTTTTCTACACAATATGTAGAAGCTCTTTATATATAATATTAACACTTTGTCTATATGGTCTATGCAGATCTTTGTCCTAGTTTTTTTGTTTGTTCATATAGTAAAATTTATGACTTGTGAATTTAAACTTGTAAAGGCCTTCTTATTCTAGTATTTATTTTTAATTCTCTAATGTTCTTCTAGTATACAGTTTCACTTTTTATGTCTAAGTCTTGAATTCATGTTCATCTATAACTTATTTCATTGTAACTTGTCAGAGGACTATCTGTATTACTTTTTGCACATGGCTATTCAGTTGTTCCTATACTACTTATGGAATAATTGTGTCTGGTAATCATAATTCTCAACTTTATTGTAGTCTTAATTATACAGTTAAATGGGTTCAGCTATCTCTATCACTTGCTATAGTTTCTCCTCCCACTGTTCTCAGAATTGGTTTGAAGGTAAAAGGTAATATGAATTAGCCTAACATGGGATAGGTGCTCAATGAATTTTAACTCGATTGCTATTGAGAGTCTTGTTAAATTTTTTTGTTGTTTCAATATAGAAGTTACTCTATTTAGTTAATAAATATTATAATAACCCAAAGGATTAATTGTCACAGCATTTATTGGGCAACTATTTAAATATACAAGCTTTGGAAGATTTACCTTAGCAATTATTCATGCTGGCATGTGTAGGATCCTGAAATGAACAGGACAGAAACTCTTTCTGCAAAGAGCTTGCCAGGCAATTCTATTGGCAGCCATTCAATGGCTAATTTCAACGTTAGGAAAATTGGAATAGAACTACAAAGGAAGTGGAAGAAGAATACTGTGTGAGGAAGTAGAGGGAGTATTTATTTTTACCGTAAGAACTGGAGTAGGGCTAATATAGATGACGTCCTTTAGAATGGACTTAAAGGATAAAGGAAGGCTGTAATTGATGGAGTCAAGAAGGAGGAACATTCCAAACAGCCAACAGCTAAGCCAAGGCATAGATCTGTGAGCCTGCAAAGCACAGACAGAATGGAAAGTAATATCCACCAATTGAATATTGATCCCTGTGTTGATATTGCTTGTGAAGGATTTTGTGCCAACGTGACCTTTTCATAAAAGGCTGTTTGTCCAGGGCTGAGCTGACAGTGCCTCTGACCTGTCTTCTTGGGCTCTGCTGCCCATCAAGCCTCAAAGGGCTCTGGACTAACTAAAGCTCTCCAGCTGCCTGAAATGAGATTCTTTAGTACTTTTGTGAGTCCCTTAACCTTCTTTAGCTTTGATTTTCTCATTTATTTTATAGTGTAGTTACGAGTAGGTTATACAAAGCATCTATCACAGTGCCAGGCTCACGGCTGTTAATGAAAATGAGTGAGCACTTAGCCAAATTGTATTCAAAGTTCCTTTTGGATGCCCTAATGGAGTTATCCAAGGTCTGGAGCTCATGAAAAGTTAGGGATTAGAAATAAAGATTTGGAGATCAATATCATGTAGGTGATGCTTGAAGGAATAAATAAGAACACATAAGAAAACAATTTCAAGAAAAGGGAAGTGAAGTCTAACAATACAGCCTTGAAGAACACCAGTGCATAAGGCCCACATATTGTATCATACAAGACCTGACATACAGAGATGAAAAGTGTGGTTACCATAAAAGGAAAAAAAATATATATCCAGAAAAACAGGATGAAGAAAATAATATTCCTTAACTTTATATGCAGAGATAGTAACTTTTAATATTTTGATTTAATTCTGATATTTCTCTTATACATATTACTACTTTTTAACAATTTTATCATATTTTTCATACTTTTTATAAAATATAGAATTCTGCGTTAAAATTTTCAACATTTACTAAACAAACATTCATTGAGCACTTACCATGTTCTGGATGTTGGCAGAAAATGGCCAATTAGACAAAAATGTCTGTGCCTTCATCAAGTTTATATTCTAGTGGAGAAGAAAGACAATAAACAAACAGAAACAGAGATGGCAGCTCAAGGGATAAGTGCTATGAAATAGAAGAAAGCAGGGTAAGTCCATATCAATTAATGAAAAAGGGGCTAGTTCCTTCATATGAGGTGGTCAGAGAAAGAGGAGATGGTCATTGACCACACCTCAAAAGATAAATAAACATAAGGAAAAATACAGTATTATCTTTCTGTATTGTGTGTTTTTGTAGCACATTTCAGCTTTTTAAATGCATAACTTGTGAATTTTTTCATTCTAAATAAGTACTTATTTTTTGCCTCCCAAAAAAGGGCAATTACTTGGTCTTGAAGACAAAAAAAGAGAGATGAATGAACAAAAAATTATATAGATTGATTGTAGGTAAAAAAAAAAAAAAAGAGGGTCACGGGAGCTGAGCTGAGAGGAGAAATATCTAAGTTAGTGGAATCTGGAACAACAGATTAGGTTACATTCAAATCAAGCCATGGTCAATCAAATAAATCAGGTAACAAAAGATATTAGATGCAATGCAAGCATGAGCACAAAAGTGTGCTTATGTGAGTGTGTGCTGGTGGTGTTAAGGAAGATAAATATCTTAGGAGTCCAACATATAGATTGGTGAGAAGAAAGAAAGGCACACTTGGAAGGGTAGGTAGGAGAAAGTGTCTTTCAAATATTTAGTTCTAATAACCATATGTAATGTTCATGAAAGGAAATGTTGAGGATAGGTGGTGTTCTAGAACCTAGTTACACTAAAAGAACACTGATTATTATCCTACTCAATATAGTTTTAGGTGATGTGTTTAGCCCATAACAATCTCAGAGGCAGTCACATACTTTTGATTAGAATTCTCTTCCTAGCAAGCAAATCTTTTTCTTACAGGCTTCCCTTTGTCCACAGGGTTTGCTTCAGTTTTACGTTGTAGATCACTTGGTTTAACAAAATATTCACTTTCCATCAAGTGCTACAACAGCAGCTCAAGCCTGTGTTTCTTCAAAGTATTCTTATCTGTTGAAATAGGTCTTATATCCAGAGAGACAATGAGTTATTAATGCAAAATACGTAGGATTCTTGGAATTAATTCTGAGTTTCATCCACTTACTGGGTAGATAACACTAGACTAGTCATTTCAAACCTGTGAGTCCCAAAGACTTCATGGATAAACAGGGGTTAGGATCAATCCCAACTTTATGGAGTCATGGGAGGTCCAGATAAGATTGTGAATGTGAAAAATGCTTTTTGTGAACTCTGAAATGTCACATACGGTTCTTTTGATTTCGTAACCTCATCTCACACACTAGCTTGAAAACATAATTTGCATTCCATTTGTGTTGATGTCTTTGTTATGTAAATTCTTTTGAGCTTTGCTAACTTAAAATTGTTGTAAGGCTAAATTATGAGGCCTCCCATTTCTAGTCCATGGCATTTCAGAATCACACCACGTTGATAACCTTCCTGTTTTAAAGATATCAGGGATAAATTCTCTTACTTCTATTTGAGGGTACGTATCTTTATCTGTATTCATGGAAAGTTTGTGAGGTTAATCCCTTTGTTGAAATTAAAGTGAAATAGACACAGACTGCCCCTTCATGATAACAGTACCAAGTTTCTACTATAAACTAAATATGTGAGATAATTTTCTGAGTCTTTTCTCCATTCTTCCTCAAAGATGAGGTGACATTGAACTAAAAAATTCTTTTTTCTAAATCCATCTTCATTATTATGACAATAATTATCACTAAGTACTTTCTGCCTAGGACACAATGTGCTGTTGCATTTTGTGTACATCGTCACTTTTTTTTTTTTTGAGACGGAGTCTCACTCTATCGCCCAGGCTAGAGTGTAGTGGCGCGATATCGGCTCACTGCAAGCTCCGCCGCCTCCCGGGTTCAGGCCATTCTCCTGCCTCAGCCTTCCAAGCAGCTGGGACTACAGGCGCCTGCCACCACGCCCGGCTAATTTTTTTGTGTTTTTAGTAGAGATGGGGTTTCACCGTGTTAGCCAGGATGGTCTCAATCTCCTGACCTCGTGATCTGCCCGCCTCGGCCTCCCAAAGTGCTGGGATTACAGGCGTGAGCCACTGCGCCCAGCACATCTTCACATTTTAATCCCCAGAACAACTGTATGTATTAGCTACTATTATTATGTCCACATAACAGATGAGGTTCCTAAGGCTCAGAGACATTGAATGATTCCTCAAGGCCACACAGCTGGCAGGTGGCTGAGTAGGATTTGAGTGAGATTTTGCATGGTTGTAAGACCAGACTGACAAAGAAAGGTTGGCGATGTAAATAATAATATTTGAAACATCATATACACAGTATTGTACAGTTAGAGAGCTCAGAATCCTTGGAGTATAAGCTGGGTTAAAGTCCAATCTTTGTCACTATGAATAGTTTAAATGTAGGCAAACTTATTTAACCTCCCTGAAGCTACGTTCCTCATCTGTAAAATGAAAATGTCTGCTAACTTGTAGGTCCTTCCTCATCTGAAATACCAAAATTCTGTGTTTCCTTAGTCTATGTTGAATTTTTAACACCAGGAAAAATAATAGCAGCAGCAACCGGCTATTACATAGTTGGGTATCACTGTAACTTTTCATTTTTAAGAGTAAATGCTCTGCAAAACTAGAAAATTCTGGAACAACAAATAGCAGGCCTGCTATTTTTGTTTTCAGGCGTGTCATAGCCCTGGAAACTCACTGTAGAATCTTAAAATATTAAGTCTCAAAGAGGCCTTAAAATTAGATGGAAGTATTATCTAGGGAAACACTAGCTACTACAACAAATAAATACCCAAATTTTAGCAACTTAGCAAAATAGAAGTGTATTTCTCTTTCAAATTGCAGTCAAATTCTTACTTTGGTTTGAGGACACCTTTTCTTTCTATGCTAATCAAAGGATCCAGTCTCTTCATTTTAAAGCTTTCTAAGGGTCAAGTCAAGTCATTTTCAGGATATTGCTTGTGGAAGGGAAAATGGGAGCATAAAAGATATCCCCATTTCTTAAAAGCTGTGATCCCAAAATGGTACACATAACTTCCACTTACATTTCATCAGTAAAACTCTCATGTAGTGGTTTAACTTTCAGAAACAGGAGAATGTAAGGGAAAGCACCTGAAATGGTGAACACCGAACAAATTCAGTTTCCATTCATTCTTCTGATAAGCAGGTCATCCTTCCTCCTTCCCAGAGATACTCTCACCATTGAGTTACTCAGCAGCTTGAAGTCCATAATCTCTAGGGGATAGAGTGACCTCTCCTTTGAGTCTAGAGGTGACTCAATGGCTAGGCGGGGTGCTCATACCTGGTAACCCCAGTACTTCCGGAGGCTGAGGTGGGTGGATCACTTGAGCCTAGGAGTTCAATACCAGCCTGAGCAACATAGCAAGACCCTGACTCCAAAAATACATATATATTTATATTACTATAATTAATTAATATTATTAAATAGTATAAAGAATATATATTTATATTAATAAATAATATATATTTATATATACATATATGTGTATATATATATATATTTATATACACACACACACACACATAGAGAGAGAGAGAAGTAACTCATGATCTGGAGATCTATGAACTCCAGATCATGAGTTTGGGCATCTCTTCCCCAAACATACATATAATAGAAAAGAGTATAGCAGATCCAGTAGAAGAACAATGATATTCCCACCAAGAATGGGAAGAACAGGAAACACAACGTGCTCACTGGTCCTTCATCATGATGTACTCCTGCTGGAGAAGTGATTCTTGATCTGGACATGGAGGAAGTTACTTGGGATTAGACGCTGGATATGCTCTCTGGGAGGAACTGCTTTGTCTGTTTCATCCATGACCTAGTTCTGGCTTGTGGGAAGTGGATCCTCGTTCATTATCTTCCATGGTCACATGGGTGTTGGAGGCAGAAGAGCTTTTGCAGTACACTTCTGATTTTGTGAACGTTAGGATTCAAGAGTTGTTTTCTAATAACTGGCATTTTAAAAAAATATCCAGGAAAATTGTTTCTTTGGCAATATAATTTCCTCAAAAAGTTCTTGTTATGGATTGAATTGTGTCACTCAAAATTGGTTATGCAGAAGTTCTAACCACCATTTCCTTGGAATATGATCTTATTTGGAGACAGGGTCTTTAAAAAGCTAAATTGAGGTCATTAGGGTGAGCTGCAATCCAATATGACTGGTGTCCTTATGAAAAGGGGAAATTTGGGAGCTATGCATGGTGGTGCATGCCTGTAGTCCCAGCTACTCTGAAGGCTGAGGTGGGAAGATCACTTCAGCTCAGAAGTTTGAGGCTGCAGTGAGTCATGATCACCGGTAGTACAGTGGTAACTGTACTACTCCAGCCCAGGCAACAGAGAATCTTGACTCTAAAATTAATTAATAAATTAATTAAATTTACAAAGGGGTAAATTGGAGACAAACTTGTATACAGGAAAAAAATACCTTGTGAAGATCAAGATGGCTGTCTGCAGACAAAGAAGGGAAGCCTGCCTCAGATCCATCTTCACAGCCCTCAGGAGCCAACTCTGCCGACACCTTGACTTTGCACTGTTAGTCTCCAGGAATATCAGAGAATAAATTTCTGTTGCTTAAGCATCCCAGTTTGTAGTAGTTTGTTACAGCAGTTCTATCAAATTAATGCAGTTTCTTTAAAAGTTTCTGATCTATTTTCTAGTGGTCAGTTCTATGTACAAGACTTAAAGTTCATTTCCATACATAATAACAAAGTTTGCTTTATCTCTCTGATTTCTAAGCCCCATGCCTGTATCTGTTGACATAATGTTTGATAGCACGGAGCCATCTGAAACATTAGTCCTGAGTGGAAAGGCTTTACCCTTAATCAGATCTTTGTCATAGGGCTGGTTCTCTTTGTTTAGCCAAATAGACATAATAGGTCCTTTTATTGTTGACATACTTTTCTAGATTTGTCTCTTCCCATTTAGGATCCAGGTGCCATCTGCTTTCTAACTTGGCAAAATCTCAAATTTCTGAACTCTCTTTATTTTCTTATGCTTTTTCTTTCAAACCAGTCAGTCCTTTCTTGAGCTTATCTCTTTCTTGTAATACTTCATGGCAAAGTAAAGACCAAAACTCACTAACACAATGGTTCTTACTCACCATTTTCCCTGGAGATTCGGGTTCAGTAGGAGTGACATCTGTTTCTAGGCAATAGTTTGATCACATCAATAGAATAATATTCTAGGCTATGATATCTTTTATTATTGGTCCTGCCTAACTGCTAAGTTAATACCACCTATTTTAGGTATTTATTAAGTCAGCATTTTTATTCCTAGTAGCAATTTTTGTATTAGTTATGGTATTAGTAGCAGCTGTGACAAATGAACTTCCAAAGTTAGGTGCCATAATATAACAAAAGTTTATTTCTTTTTCACATAAAAGATGAATACGAGTGTTTCTGATATTTAAATATTTTGTTTTGTTTTTTCATGTGGTGACTCAGAGACGTGGGTTTCTTTCATACTAAGACCCCACTAATCGCTGAGGACTCAGCACTCCCTGCAATCAGCTGGTCAAAAGAAGAACATGGAGTGTGGAGAAGAAACAATTGCTTCTTGAAAGCCTTTCCCTGAATGGCGTATATCACTATTGCTCCCACTCTACTGTAAAAGTCAACCACAAGGCAGCTCCTAATTGCAAAAGGGGCTGGGATATTGAGTCTAGTGATGTATTAGTCCATTCTCATGCTGCTGATAAAGACATACCTGAGTCTGGGCAATTTACAAAAGAAAGGGGTTTAATTGGACTTACAGTTCCACATGGCTGGGGAGGCCTCACAATCATGGTGGAAGACGAGGAGGAGTAAGTCACATCTTACGTGAATGTTAACAGGCAAAGAGAGAGCTTGAGCAGGGAAACTCCCATTTTTAAAACTATCAGATCTTGTGAGCCCATTCACTATCATGAGAATAGCACAGGAAAGACCCACCCTCATAATTCGATCATCCCCCACTGGGTCCTTCCCACAACACGTGGGAACTATGGGAGCTACAAGATAAGATTTGGGTGGGGACACGGAGCCAAACCATATCAAGTGGCTCCCAGGAAGAAGAGTATGCATACACTTCGGTGAGCAGATGATGTCTTTGTCATTAGAGATGCTGTGCCAGTCTTATAGATGAGAAAATTAAGGTTCTGAGAAATAATGTAACTTGTCAAAGATCACATAGCTTATAAATAATAAAATTGGACTTGACCATATATGTCTGAGTTTTATATGAGAAAAAAGAAAAAAACAAGAGACTAGCAGAATGATTAATATTCTAAAAGCTACAAATTTACCAAATTTAGAAAATAAAAATAAAAGCATTAAATTGAATTTGAATTTTAGATAAACAATAATAGAAATTTTAGTATAAGATGTTCCACGCAATATATTACCTTGAAAGTTTGCATAAAAAGAATGTTTTAAGAATTACCGGTGGCTGGGTGCAGTGGCTCCCGCCTGTAATCCCAGCATTTTGGGAGGCCAAGGTGGATGTATCACAAGATCAAGAGATCGAGACCATCCTGGCCAACATGGTGAAACCCCATCTCTACTAAAAAAAAAATACAAAAATTAGCTGGGCCTGATGGTGTGTGCCTGTAATCCTAGTTACTTGGGAGGCTGAGGCAGGAGAATCTCTTGAATGAGGGAGTTGAAGGTTGCAGTGAGCCGAGATCATACAACTGCACTCCAGCCTGGTGACAGAACTAAACTCCGTCTTAGAAAAAAAAAAAAAAAAATAGGCCAGGTGCTGTGGCTCACACCTGTAATCCCTGTAATCCCAGCACTTTGGGAGGCCGAGGTGGGCAGATCACCTGAGGTCAGCAGTTTGAGACCAGCCTGGCCAAAATAGTGAAACCCTGTCTCTCCTAAAAATACAAAATTAGCCGGATGGTGGTGCATGCCTGTAATCCCAGCTACTTGGGAGGAGGCAGAGGTTGCAGTGAGTCGAGACCATGCCATTGCACTTCAGCCTGGACAATAAGAGCAAAACTCCGTCTCAAAAAAAAAAAAAAAAAAAAAGAATTACAAATAGTTAGTAGGTACAAAGAGGACACAGACATGGATTTGCAAAGCACGTTTAAATATACTCCATGTCATACTCAGGGAAAGATAGTGCTTGAAAAATTACAAGAATACTATCTTTGGCCCAATCCGAGAAGGAGCTGCCAGTGAATTAGAGCCTGTGTTCAACTGAGCTCCTTGTTATTGAAAGTGCAGGTGAGTCCTCTCTAAGGACCTGACTGAGCACTCCTATGATGTGTGTTTTGTTTCTAAGAGATGTTTGTGCATAATGACCTTCTATGTAAAATGATATTCTGAAAACATTCCTATAAGTATGGAGGGTGGTAGTGGTAAAGCACAAGTAGATAACTATTCTGAGATACACTAACATTAAAAATAAGCCCTTTGTATTATTTAGAATGGAAATTAAATGTTTACATTCTCTAAAATATAAATTTTATTACAAAATAACTGAATAGACTCACTAAATCTTTTCTCTTACAGCTTTTCCCTAAATTATCTCTTATTGTCTTAGTCTGTGCAGGCTGCTGTAACAAAATATCACAGACTAGGTAATTTATAATCAATAAAAATTAATTGCTTACAGTTCTGAAAGGTGGGAAGTCCAAGATCAAGGAGCTGGCAGATTTAATGTCTGGTGAGGGTTCATTCTCTGCTGCAGAGATGGTGCCTTGCTAGTGCATCCTCACTTGGTGAAAGACAAAATGGCTCTACTCCCTCTAGCCCTTTTTAAGGGCGCTAATTCCATTCACAGAGGAAGAGCCTTCATGACCTAACTGCCTCCAAAAGACCCCACCTCGTAATACTATTGCATCGGGGATTAAGTTTTTGGTTTTGTTTTTGTTTTTTTTTAAGATGGAGTTTCACTCTTGTTGCCCAGGCTGGAGTGCAGTGGCGTGATCCCAGCTCACCATAACCTCTGCCTCCCAGGTTCAAGAGATTCTCCTGCTTCAGCCTCCCGAGTATCTGGGATTACAAACATGCGCCACCATGTCCAGCTAATTTTGTGTTTTTAATAGGGATAGGGTTTCTCCATGTTGGTCAGGCTAGCCTCGAACTCCCAACCTCAGGTGATCCGCCCTCCTCAGCCTCCCAAAGTGCTGTGATTACAGGCATGAGCCACTGTGCCTGATTGGGGATTAAGTTTTAACATGAATTTTGTAGGGATACAAACATTCAACCCATGACACTTGCCATTTCTGGTCCAACCCCTGGGTGTGTGTATGTGTATATATATATATATATACACACATATATATATGTGTATATATATATATATATTTTTTTTTTTTGAGACGGAGTCTGGCTCTGTCGCCCAGGCTGGAGTGCAGTGGCCGGATCTCAGCTCACTGTAAGCTCCGCCTCCTGGGTTTACGCCCTTCTCCTGCCTCAGCCTCCCGAGTAGCTGGGACTACAGGCGCCTGCCACCTCGCCCGGCTAGTTTTTTTGTATTTTTTTTAGTAGAGACGGGGTTTCACCGTGTTAGCCAGGATGGTCTCGATCTCCTGACCTCGTGATCCGCCTGCCTCGTCCTCCCAAAGTGCTGGGATTACAGGCTTGAGCCACCACGCCCGGCCCCTGGGTATATTTTATACATTTTTTTCCAACCCCTGGGCATATTATACAATACTCAAAGAAATCTGACAGGTACTATTTGCCACATGCTACATAGATCAGATCAATGAGGTTCATCTATGTTCCAAGGACACATTTCTTATCAGCTCTTATAAGGCCTTAAACTGAGGTTTCTTGAGTCCTAATCTACCCTTCTCTCCATTAAGATAACCAAAAGACTGTTTTCCCCCCTGCCTGTTGTTTCCATATTTCTCTAACTCAAGACAAATATAAACAAAAGTAACAGCTGGACATTTTGTAGTTTGTGATCAAGGCCATTAGATTAGAAAGATGATGGGCCTTCCCACCATCGGCACATTTGTATCCATGGCGAATGTGCAGCAAACTCTGGGAGAAGACCAAGCCCAGCGCTTCCTCCTCCTGATCTTCCACGTAACAGTTATTTGAATGTGATGCTCATCTGTAAGCTAAAGATGGTTGGTGAGCAATCTGTTTTGGCTTTTTGTTATTGTTTTTAAATAAACGCAAGTAAGAATGGCAAGTAATATAGTGTCAAATCCCCAGCAGATGCAATCTTCGACAGTAGCATAAAACAGGCCTTCATCTTTCCATTAGAGCTAATTAAGCAATGATTCTCAGTATTTAAAGAAATGTATTTCATTAAGCTCTAAAGTTCTCTAATAATTTACTCAGTATGTTTTTCAATACTTGGAAAATCCACGATTTATCCTTTTATTATAGCAAACATACAAACACAAGAGAGAAGGCGTATGTTAAGGGGATATTAGAGATGGGAGTATGGAAAGGACCAAAAAACATGCCAGAATTATCTTTTACTGTGGAACAGTGAACTCTTCATGACAAAACATATATTTTGTATCCTAAATGTTAATCTTGAACAAAAGAGGAAGCTCCATTCTTCCTTTGAAAGCAGTCTAGGCCGGGCGCGGTGGCTCAAGCCTGTAATCCCAGCACTTTGGGAGGCCGAGACGGGCGGATCACGAGGTCAGGAGATCGAGACCATGCTGGCTAACACGGTGAAACCCCGTCTCTACTAAAAAAATACAAAAAAGTAGCCGGGCGAGGTGGCGGGCGCCTGTGGTCCCAGCTACTCGGGAGGCTGAGGCGGGAGAATGGCGTGAACCCAGGAGGCGGAGCTTGCAGTGAGCTGAGATCCGGCCACTGCACTCCAGCCTGGGCGACAGAG
>NC_037681.1:32586336-32684450 GCF_003255815.1 Theropithecus gelada | reverse complement strand
AAAAAAAAAAAAAAAAAAAAGAAAAAAAAAAGAAAGCAGTCTATTCCTAGAAAAGCTGTTGCAGTGAGGTTTGAATTAATTTTGTCAATTTAATCAGATGATTTCAATCAAGTGTTTACTGAACCTGGTGTTAATCATTATTTAAAAATATTTTTTACATATGTATATATATTCAACTTTATTGAGGTATAATAGAAAAAGGAAAATTTTACATATTTATGGTACAATGTGATGTTTTGATACATGTATACATTGTGAAATGATTGCCATAATCAAGCTAATTGACATATCAACTTATTCACATAGTTATCTTTATGTGTATGTGTGTGGTGAGAACATTTCAGATCTACCCTCTTAGTAATTTTACATAATTATTAACTATAGTCACCATGCTGTATAATAGATCTTCAGAATTTATTCATTCAGATATTTTTGACACATAGAGAATGATTTACTTTAGAAACAGTCTAAGAATCACCTCAGACTTCCTGATGCATGACCAGAAGAATCCATTTCTCCATGGAAAATTTACCACTGGTAATTTCTGGCACCTATATTTTAAACTTTGTCTCCTTTTTCCAATGATTTACTCAAGTGTGGGCTGGATATCTACTATATAAATTAAAACACAGGACTGAAATATCTAAAATGCTTTCTACATATTATGAGCAGGTAGTTAAATAGGTGTGTTAAATGAACTAATTCTGGGCAAATTTAGGGAATTATTATGTAATTGTTACTGTCTAGAAAACTGTGTCCACTTTGATTAATTTTTTTTCTCAGCACTCAGACAGCAGTGCTCTTCAGTGGCCTCAGCAGTAGGAAACTGTTTCTGCATTCATTGAATATTCTCTTCAAATGTTGCAAAGCACTCTGCAGATCTTTTTTGGAGATTCTGAGGTACAGTGGGAAAAGGACATATTTTGGAGTTAGGTGAATTTGAAGTCAAATCCTAGCTCAACCCCCTACATGGCTAAGTGATGTTGGGAAAATTAACCTGTATCTTACTCTCTTGCAGCACTTGGGGATGAATGAATGTTGTATGAAGTGTAAAGTTAATGCATGCAAAGAACCTAGCAAAATATCTGCCACATAGGAAACTCTTGGTAAATGTGATAAAAGTTTTATATAGTATCTCAGCACTTGTAAAGCAGTTTATGCATTATTTCTGCTGCTCACCATTAATTTTGCATAACCATTAGAGGATCTATCACCAAGGCAGACAGCATCAGAAAACTACATTTAATATATTAGAATGAAATAATGAAGAAAGATCAAAGAAATCAAAAAAGAAATTAAAATAATAAAATGCTAATTCAAGACTTTGCTTCTGGCAACATAGAAAAAAACACTTACCAAAAACACCCTGTCAATTCTTTCACTAAGAATGAAACATAAAAGTTTAGAAGTATCTTTTTAATATATAGATGAGTTTGTAGAAAAAAAAATAAGAAAAATTCCAAAATACCAAAAATCTTTTTAAAAGGTAGAAATCAGATTGCTAAGTTTTATTCTGCTGAACTCATGCTACTGAAGTAGCATCGGCTGACCTGATTAAACTAGATCCAGGAGATGCAACAATCCCAAAGGGAAAATAAGAAAATTTATTGGATTATTCAAGGGGAAAATGAGAAATTTTATTGGGTTAGTAAAATGTGGGGAGCTGGAGCTGAGATCTCCTATCACAAATCAGTACTCTGAATGGCTAAAACCTAACAGAAATGAGGAACTAAACAATATCTACCCGACAGGAAAGACCAACAACTAAGGAACTTTCCAATTTTTGACTTACATCGTAAAAGAAGAAAAAGTCTCTTCTAAGAACTCATAAGCATAAAAAGTATCATGATGTATAGAGGAGAGATAACGACCAAAGATAAAATAGTCTGCAGAAGTCTTTGTAATTTTGGCGATTGACAGAGAGATTTATTAACTATGTATTTTGTAAGATAGGTATGCGTATTACCATTTCAATAGTAACCACTAGCGGAATAGGCATAGAGGTTATAACTTCAAAACTAGTGGAGAAATACAATTTTTAAAAACCTTCTATCAATTAAGAAAAAAAATCAGGAAGAATGACCAAAAGAGCAGAATGTATAGAAAATAAAATACAGCATGGGAGATAGAAATTTAATTATATAAGTAACACAAGATAAATATTAACTGAATTTTCACTTATAAGACACAAAATCAAATTGTTAAAAATGAAATAAAAAAGGAATGGATACCATGATAATAAAAATTTTAGTACAATGCAGAAGATGAAGTAAAGGAAGTCTCTCAGAAAGTAGAATAGAGAGATAAAAAGCAAAATAAAAAATAAATAAATAAAAAGTCAGACAATTAGAAGATCAATTTAGAAAGCCCAATGTCGAAATAGCAGAATTTTAGAAAAAGAATAAAGAAAACAAGAAAACAGGAATGAAAATGTCCAAGTATGGTCTAGAACCACATTGTTAAACTACAAATCAATAATGAAGAAGAATCTAGAAAATCTCCAAAATTTGAAAATTAAAAATCAAAATCATCTACAGGCCAAAGAAGAAATCACAAGGAGAATTCAAAAATAATTTGAACTGAATGATGAGAGCACAACATATCAAAAATTATAGGATGCAATTAAAGTAATGCTTAGAGGGAAATGTGCAGTGTTAGAAGCTTATATTGGGAGAGAAGTAACAGATAAATGGACAAAGTGTCCACCTTAAATTAAGGAGAGGAAAAAAGGAAATAAATTAAATTTTAAAAAGTAGAAGAATGTAAACAATAAATTCACCAGTAGAAATAAATAAAATTGAAAATAATAATCAACATAGAAAAACCATGTATTAAAGCTTATTCTTTAAAGCAACCAACAAAATTCATGCAATGCTTGCCAAACAAATTAGACAAAAATAGAGAGAAGACAAGCATTACAAGTATTGAGAGACAAAGGACACAGTGTAGGACTTGTTCTGAGATAGAAAACAGATCGATAGAGCAGAGTAGAAAGCTCAGAAACATTCCCTACCTATATAATGGATATTGATCTATGACAGAATTGGTGTAGAAAATCAATGAGAAAAAGTATAAATTCCTCATTGATGATGTTTGGACAATGGTATGTGAGGGTAAAACACTGGTCATCATGGTGCTTGTGCTTCAAGAGGGCGTCACTCTTGGGTAGACAGTGTCAAAGCCTTGTCCATAACTCCTCAGGCAAAACCATTGTGATGCAAGGCACTGTGACTCCCAATTGCATAAGAATATTTGGGAGGAATGGAATCCACTTTCATTTGCCAATGGCAATCCAGAAAGAATAGAAATAATACTCCCTCAAACAATGACTAATATGACTTGGTATTAAATGCTCTGCCCCCCTCACCATTCAAGTGGATAAATCTGAGATTCCATTTCTGCACTACCTCGCATGGTTCCCCCGAGTAGGATTACTCTCTGATTCCATTCTGTGTTAATAACTTGATAATGTAATTGTTACTGGCTGTGTTCCCTTCCTGGTCTTTACTTTAACACCTTTCCAGAGCGAACTTTGTATGTAAACTATTGGTTCTCTGATCATTTTCCTGTAGTCATTCTGGAAAGGGAATAACCAAGATAGTCATCGTATAATTTAAAAATGAAGGAGAGGAGGATGGAGTGAAGGAAGGGAGAGTGAGATGACATAGTCAAAATGCTAATAGAAAAAGACTGTCAACTAAGGATTCTATGGGAACGTAGCTTGTTGCATGACGAGAGTGATGCTATGATGACCAGGGTTTGACCCTCACATACCAACGTGTTCTGTAGTAAGATCTTGAACAATAACTGTATGATAAATAATCCCCCATAAAGATGCTTCTCTAACCTCCCCAGTGGTCACGAGTCTCGGCAGGAAAATCTGAAGATGTGACTATCTGCGCATGCTTTACCCTAAAAGCTTGCTCTATAAAGACTCCTTCCTGGAGGGCGGGTGCAGAATTCACCATCTTGCAGCCACCCAAGATGTGGCTTCTCTTTGTAAGTCCCTATTAAATGCTTTTTTTCTGGGAAACTGGATTTGTCAGGCTTCAGCCTCTCAGCTCCCTCGGCTTTTAGGGGTAGGTTTGCACAGACCTGCTCACCACAAACAAATTCCATATATAGCAAAACTATGCTTCAGAAATGAATAAAAAATTAGAACTCTCACAGATAAACAAAACAGAGAACTTGTCACTATAAAAGGAGCCCTTCAAGATGAAATAAAAAGTCAATAGATGTGTATGAAATCCACATAATGAAGCAAAGAGCACTGATAAAAGTAAACTTATAGGTAAATATAAATAACAGTGTAAATGTAACTTTGTGTTTGTAACTCATTTTTTTTCTCCTATCTTATTTAAGAGAAACTTGTATAAAGCAGTGAGTATAAAATTGATGGGAAGACAATTTATAAAGATGTAATCTAAATGACAATGATTGCATAAAGAAAGAGGTAAGATATGGAGGTGTTTGGAGCAGTTTTTGTATACTAGTGAATTTAGGTTGATATTAACCAGACTAAATTGTTTTAAGATGTCAATTTTATTCACCAGGGCAATCAAAAAGAAAATAACTTAAAAAATAAAAACAAAAAAAAGTGACAAGAAAAATCAAATTGTAAGCTAGACAATATCTATGTAACATAAAAGAAGGCAGTGATGGAGAAATAGATAAAAAAAAAAGACAAATGACTTATCAAAAACAAATAAAGTGATAGATGTAAATCCTGCCTTAGCAGTACTTCCATTAAATTTAAATGGACTAAAAATTCCAATCAAAAGACTGAGATTTGCAAAATGGCTTTTTAAAAAATTCAGCTGTCTGCTATCTACAAGAGACATATTTTAAACTTAAAGACAAAAACAAATTGAAATTGAAAGGATAGAAAATGTCATCCAAACATTAACTACAAGAGAACTGGAGTAGCTATACTTATATCATAAAAAATAGACTTTAAGTCAAAAATTGTTACTAGAGACAAAGAAGGATATTTTATAATAAAAAAGAATCAATCCATCAGGAAGATTCAATAATTAGATACACACTGAACAACAGAACCCAAAATGGACAGAACTGAAGGGAGAAATAGACAATAACTGATAAGAGTATAAGTGGAAGAGAAACTGTAACAACGAATACATTCAAAGATCTGTTATTCTAAAATCTCGCCCTTTCCTTGTAGATACATATACCCTAGAAAGAGTAGTAAACATATGTACAAAAGGATGTGTACCTGATTGTTTAGGTCAGCATTGATTTTAATACCCCAAAGTCAGAAGTTACATATGTTTACATCCAAAGATGAACAAAGAAGCAGAATGATTTTCATTTAATGGACTATTACCAGGTAATGAAAATAAAGCAACTTTAGCTAATATTATCTACACTCACTTACATATGCATGTACAATTCACCCATGAACAACTCAGATGTAAACTTCCAGGTCCATTTATACACAAATTTTCTTCTGCTCTACCACCTCTGAGAGAGCAAGACCAATCCCTCTTCTTCCTCCTCCTCAGCCTATTCAACATGAAGACAATGAGAATGATGACCTTTATGATGATCCACTTACACTTAATAAGTAGTAAATATAATTTCTTTTCCTCATGATTTGCTTAATAACATTTTCTTTTCTCTCACATTATTGTAAAAATACAGTATATAATACATATAATATACAAAGTATGTGCTAATTGGACACTTATATTATCAATAAGGCTTCTGATCAATAGTACACAATTAGTAATTAAGTTTTGGAGGAGTTAAAAATTATATGCAAATTTTCACCTGCCCAGGGGAGTTGGTACTCCTAATCCTCACATTGTTCAAGGATTAACTGCATCTTACACAAAGAAATGTGTATACACACACACGCAAATATATTGCACAAAGGAAACACTGAACATTAAAAAATCAAGTTACAAAAGAACACATTTAGAATGCAGCCATTTATATCAACTGTCCAAAATAATACCAGATATTTTATTAGTGATACAGACATATATTCATAAAAGTTAATGGAAATTCATGTGAATAATAAACACCTAATCCAGGTTACTGATTACATTTGGTATGGGATTCGAGAGAGGGGAATGTGATGAAGGGAGAAACCATGGGGCACTTCAATTAAACTATTTCTTAAGCTGGTACATGGCCATATTCTTTATATATTTTTACATGATAGAAATAATTATTTCAATTTTTATTAAAAATATGAATACTTTAAGAGTTGAATTATGCAGATCCTTACTTCTAAAATGAGTCAATCAAAACTGCAGATAATTAGTATATCTGGGGCCTAAGGAAACTTGGGAAAATATTGCCCATGATTTGTAATACAACACAGAGGAAAGAGAAGGAACATGGAGAAGGAATTGCAGAATCAATCTTTGAATTGGGGTAAAAATGAGAAAAAATAGATTGTGGGGAAAGGTGATCAGTTCAGACCAGTTCATGTTAAACTGGTGAAATCTGTGGAACAAATAAGCTATTTGAGTTGTCGTCTAGGGTTCAGAAAAAATGGGAAATCTTTATTTGGTTGTCATCTGCAAAAAGATGGTTGTTTCAGCAACGGGAGTAGCTGAGTTTCTTTAAGAAGAGCACATGTAGAGAGAAAATTACTGTAGTCTGCAAAGGGGCTTGCCAAGAAAAGGAAGTTTCTCAAGAAGGGGATGGTCAACTCTGCCAAATGCTGCTGAAAGATCATGTAAGAAAAATACTGCAACTGCACTCAGCAATATGAATATGTCAGGCTATTTTAGGACATGAAGATACAAGAACCCTAAGTTACCTTCCATGATGACTTAATTACCAGAATAAAGGAAAATGAGAAACTGTATTGGAAGCAGTCACCTCAACAGTCATATGGTTGTCCCAAACTCAGAGACCTCATAGAAAAATGTAATTCATCTGTATTCAGAATATAAACTGACTCATGAAATCCACCTTCTCTTTTTTTCCCCAACATCTTTGCCTCCAAGAAGACAGTATTTATCATTAACATGGGTTTGGTTGCTACTATCCGACATGGATGGTCACTGCCACATCATTTCTGATGTTTTGACTTCCCTCATGCTTTTTCTGGTAGCTCTTCACTGACGTCTAGGCCAGTTAACCAACACCAGGAAAACATGGTAGGTTTCATTTGATTCAAGGGTCATAAACTACAGAAATTTATGCAGCAGAGAAGTATTGCTTGAATTGCCAAAGCTAGTAAGAGGTATCTGACAACAGCCTGTACTCCTTCCTTACTTTGTCATCGCTACACTTTTTGGAATGACAGTTTTTCCAGTCTTGAACTTATGCTCCACTCTTCTAGTAGATAAAACAGTCTTTTCTAAATATACTTCCTTAAAAATTTTCCCTTTAATCATCCATGTATAGAAAAATGCTAATTTTAACACTTTGTAATTATTACTAATCTGAACCTATTTTAAAAGATGAACTGATGTGTATCTATTTCATAACATGAAGCAATTTTATTTTCTTAAAAGTTTCTGAGCATAAAAGCAATATTAATATTACTTTTTGAGTTGCTAACCTTGAACTACAGGTGAAGAGTTTTGAATTAATTTCTGTAATTGCCTGAAATCGATGAAGAAAGACAATGGAGACACTCCAAAATTTGACTTGGAAATTATTTTGGCTTACAAATGCAAATGTGTGCACTATAACTTTTTAAAATAATTAGAAAATGTTTTAAAATCCATTCAAAACAATAATTACTATCTATTGCACCTTAAACCAATAATTAATTTGTTTTTCCAATTTGGCCATGCTGAATGAGACCCACTGTCATTCAATTTATTTTAATATAACTTAAAATAACTGTCTTGGTCAACATTTTATTGATTTAAAGCATTTATTGTAATGTTTTCTTTGTTCAGCAGTTGTTTACTCATGTGGAGACATTGTAAAATGTTTTTGAGAGACACTTCATCACTTCCTTGCAATCAAGTTTCTTGTGTTTATCTTTGTGCATGTGGCATAGAAGAGCAAAGTGTTTTTTTCAGATTTCCTTCAAAAATCATTCTTCTTATCTTTGAACAGCACGTAGATCTACATTGTTAAGCCTATATAGAACATTATAGATCTAGTGCAAGTGTGAGCTGAGACCCAGAGAATGTAGTCACTGCATTAATTATATGTTTGGGGAGATGATTCTTCCCCATTCTAGGTGTGTCCTTCCATGTGGAGGAAGTTCATTACCTTTGCCAAAGGAAAGAAGTATTAATGACAGTTGGTAAAGACATTAAGGAAGACTTTAATCAAGTGGTAACTATTGTGATAGGTATAGGAACCCCTGTAAGCGGGTCTTGTGGTGGGGAAGAGAGACTCGGCTCAGCTCCCAATACCAAAAGGCCAGATGGAGATTTACAGCCAAGGAGCTGGATGGGCATTCGTGAATGGAAATCTAAGAGAAAACATCAGTGGTCAGGGGAATTTGGTCAAAACAGGCTTGATGGGATTATGGTTGAAGGCAGGCCTGGATGATAGCATATCCAGAAAGGAAAATAAAAAATCTGATCAGCTATCAAGGGTAGTTAGACAACAAGAGTGGAGGATTTTCACTAAACAGATACAGCAGTATTCGTGCTAAAACTGGATTCTGCAAGGAAGGCTCAGAGGAGCCAGCTTAAGGTGAGGTCAAGAAGATGATGGTCTTTGTCATCTTATCACTCCTGGCATCTCCATTCTTCTGCCCACTCTGTCCCAGGAAAAGGCGGTTGAGCTATCAGATTGGTGTTTGAAAACTGAAAGGAGACATTCATGTTTTTCCATTTTCCTCTTTATCTTGGGAACAAGGAAACTCAAAGGCACATATTTCTTTGTTACTGGAATCCAGACCTTGACAAACTCACTGGTCTACTGTGGCTTGTCCAAAGATAGATGAGCCTCACTAATTCTGATATTTACTTTCAGAAAGTACATTTGCGATCTTAGTCCATAGTGATCATTGTGATGACGTTTTGGTCTCCATCTTACAACACCCTGCCTTATTTGCCATTAAATTTAGAACAAGTGAGTAGAAGACTGCTTTTTATTGGAACCCTCCCAAAACACCAACAATAATAATACTATTTATTGAGACTTCTCTACCTTCCAGACACGATTCTGAGGTCTTTGTAGCTATTATCTCATATAATCTTTGCAATAGTCCTAAATGGCAGGTATATTATTAAACACTCTTTAAAGATGTGAAAACTGAGCCACTGAGATGTTAGATGTGAGGAACTAGCCTTAGACCACAAAGTTAGTAAGACATAAAACTGGCATTCGATTTAACAGTTTTATTCCAAAAACCCACATTTGTAACACTATACTGCATTGATATTTTTCTACAAAAGTAAAAATTTATAAAATGGGACTTCCCCTACCTTAGCCAATTTTCTTGGTATTAGAACACACATGAGTTTTTACAAAATGCAATAGTTCTTGCTATATGTGTTTTCAAGCTAAACACAATTCAAATGTATAGATACATATTAGGTTAGATTCTATTATTGTTAGGCAAAGATAAAAGAGTAGTGCAGTATCCAGTGGAAGTGCTTATTAGAAATTGAATGCCAATCAGAAAAATGGAGATGTTATCTAGGCCCAGGGTGTTATTCAACCACTTAAAATTTTCGACTGTAAAGAAGGTTTCATATATGGTATAAGGTCACAGTCCACGTAAGGCCTATGAGCTAAGACTAAAGATAATACACTATAACGTATATATTGGAGGCCTTGGAGTTGCAATAAATGATATGTTTCCCATAAACTAAGAGTTTTACTTCTTAAATCAATGAATATTTGATTATGTTAGATATATACTGGTACATCCAAATAAACCAAAATGACTTCTTGGTTTCAAATAGGTCTTTGAAGGTACATAGAAATCTGAAAGATTGTTAATAAATGGGTGTGATCAACTTGGGATGTAGAAAACCTGGGGGCCTGTGGTGAGCAGAGAAATTGAATTGGGCAGGACTTATCCCATGTGGCTCAGGGACTGGGGATCACTAAAAAAAGAACATAAAGGTCTAATTTTCCCAGCCATTCTTTCTGCAAGGAGGAAATGACCTTTAAAGTTCTAGCAGACAATCATTTCCATGGTCACAATCTAAAGCCAACTATACTAACAGCAAATTATAATGACAAAGTAAGGTTATTTTCAGATATGTTAGATCAAGACTGTTTATTCTTTAGTTGCCTTTTCTGAGTGAATTACTTGAGTTCATATACCATCCAAATGAAGGTGAAAAATAAAGCAAAGAAAACATATGATGGAAAAAATGATGAGATAACTCAGGAGTTCAGCAAACTAAATCCCAGGAAGTTAATTGCACTGTAAGCTTGGAAGGCAACCAAAGTTAAAGCAGAAAATGAATGGGCTCCAAGAAGAATGTCTTCAAGATGAAGATGAAATAGAATCCAAAGAATAAATAGAATGACTAAGAAGCTAGATAAGATTAGTGATTTAGTGGCACAGTGAAGAAAGCACATATCTCTTCTCCCGTCAAGAAATAAAAGAGAATCAATTAAATAGTCTAGGAAAAACAAAGTACTAACAGCAACAAAAATACAGAAAGCCACGACTCAAATATGAAGCAAACTGAAATGTGGCATGATTTTAAGACATTTATTAACCATTAGTAAAAAGAATCCCTTTACCCTGAATGGTAGAAACATCTGCTTTAAAGTCACACAAATCTTAACATTAGATCCATAGAAAAAGAAATGAAGTCAGCACAGTTCATGGCTTTGCAGTGAATCCTATTTCACAGTCATAATGATGTGAATACTGCTTATTCATTTTTAGTTTTTAGAAAAAAGTGAACAAAACCTGGAGGACTAATGGTTACAAATCAGAATATAAGTGTCATCTAAAGTTGATAGAGCCTGGGAAGTGCAAGAGAATAAGGAGAGAGAGAGGGAGATACAGAGACACTTTCGTGGCCTTTTGTGGAAATTCAGTGGCAAGCCAAGAGATATTTGTCTCTTTTTTGCTTTTTGTATTGTAAATACTGGTCAATTATATTGTGGGTTTTTACATTTTCTCATAGAATGTATCGATAAAGTTTTCTGCTTATTTTTAAATCAAAGTATATACTTTGACAAGCATTTGAGTGAATAAAAACTTGGGCGCTTTCACAAGAACTCAACAGCATTATCTTCAGAGGTATTCAAATCTGCAAGATCATAAAATAGAAATTTAAGTGGATGATTTAAAGTTATAAAGGCAACCAAAGGTAGTAGTTAAAATTAAACTTATCTGCAAGTAGCAAAGACCCCAGATAGCAATGGCTTATGCAAAATAAAAATTTATTTATCTCTCATGTAAAAACCTGGCAGAGAGCAGTCCAGAACAGGCCTGGCAAGTGTAATTTACAAAGTCCTCAGGGACTTAGATTTATTTCGTTTTGTTTCCCTGCTGTGGGAGTCATCCCTCACAAGCTTACTTTATTGTCCAAAATAGCTGCTTGAACTTCAGCAATCATGTCTGCATTCCAGCCAGCAGTAAGAAGGAAAGGATACAACAAGAACCCACACTCCACATAAAGTGATTTTTTTTTAAGTACCTAGAAGCTGACACACAGATTTGATTCTTAATGTTATTGGTCAAATCTTGGTCACATGGCCACATCTAGTTACAAGGAAAGCTGACGAATGTACTTATTCTATAAATCTAAATTGTGTTTTATTTATTTATTTATATCTATATTTATTTTTGACACAGGGTCTCACTCTGTCGCACAGGCTGGAGTGCAGTGGTGCAATCATGGTTCTTTGCAGCCTTGATCTGTCAGACGCAAGCAGTGCTCCTGCTTCAACCTTTCAAGTAACTGGTACTACAGGCATGTGCCACTGTTCCCAGCTAAGTGTTTTTTATTATGTATAAAGACCAGATCTCCCTATGTTTCCCAATCTGGTCTTGAGCTCTTGGACTCAAGCAATGCTCCCTCCTTGTCCTCCCAAGGTGCTGGTATTATAGGCATGAGCCACTGTACCCAGCCCAAATCTAAAATTTAAAAAAAAAAAAAAAGATCTAGATTCTGCCGTGATGATATTTGGGGACAATTAGCAGTATTTGTTTCACCAAAAAAAACACACTGGAAAAAAAATTGGAAAAGAACTGAACACAGCATAGTATAAGTGATATTTTCAGCTTTCCTAGGGCCAAGTCATTGAAGTATGCAGAAAGCTGCTAACTCAAGAATAAGAAACACTGAGGTGACCATCAGAAAAACTGAAATCAGAAATCACTTTTAAAAATTATTTCTATATTTTTAATATACAGTAGAATTTAGGGTAAGTAAAGAAAGGGACTACTGCTTTTCATTATAAGCACATTAGCACTTAATATTTAAAAAGTAAAGTTAATACATGAAAAAAAGAAGGAAGTCTTTATTAATATTATCAAATGCTATAAACAACCCAGATAAGAAAAATCACCTATAGACTTGATGAATAAGATGTGGGATCACAAGGCCTGATGCCTACCTCCCTGCAGAGGGGTGAGGAGTAAAGAAAAGGAAACTTGATTTAGATCACTGGGTAATCAATCACATAGGAGATATGACTGCCAGTCCCTCTTCATCTCATTTTCCCCTTTCTGGAATTTCTTTAGTTTGTGAATATCTATGTCATCCTCCAGCATTTAGAACTGAGCTGACACAATATATGATCTGTCCACCAGATAATGGGAAAAACTATAACTTATTCTGAACTTCTATTGGATAAATACCTATTGAAGCAACCTAGGTTTGCTCTAAAATTTTGAGGACATACACATTGTGGCATACTCATTCTGATCATAAACACATGCGCGCGCACACACACACACACACACACACACATACATATAGCCGTCCTCCACACACACACACACACACACACATATACATATGGATTTAAATCATATGTATATAAATGAGTATTACTTGTTTATTCTATCAAGCAACAGAATGTAAAAATGTACCAAGATAATAATCAACTCTCCATTCATTTTCATTCTCACTCCCCTTTTTAGCTGCTATTAAACTCCCAAAATGGAGATTTCTGTGTCAAAGTATTTTTGTATTTTTAATTTTAGCACATAGTTTTTTTTTTTTAAAGGAGATATAGCAATTTATATTCTCACCAGTACAAAAGTGCCCAGCCCTATTCATCCTTTTTATATTTTTGTCAGTCTGAGGGTTAAAAAATAGCATATTTTTTCTTTAATTTATATTTATCTGACTAGTAGGGAGAATGAATGAAATGTTATATGTATACTGGTCATTTGCATTTTCTCTCCTACAAATTGTGAAGTACTTTGCCCATCTTCCTATTTGTCTCTTTTTCATCAATCTTCAGGAGCTCTGTGTAACAGAAAAACAACATCTTTTTTTCTGTCATCTGTGTTGCAAATATTTTCCCTACCCTTTGTTGTTTGATGTTTTGTAGTTTTTCATAAAATTTGTACATATTCTTGATCCTCTTTAGAATATAGAATTTTTCCTCTAATTTTAACAAGCATCGGAATGAATATAAACTTGGGTGCTCTGCAAGTATTCAAAGACATCATCTCCAAAGATATACAAGATATCAATGGATCTCTCATAGGAACAATAAGGAGTTTACATCATCATCTTGTGCAACAGGGGAATCAGCCAAGTCTTCTTGCCCACTGACTTCCATAATGTGGGGAGGACTGAGGAGTCAGGCTGGCCTGCAGGGCACTCATTTAAGAGTTGAATAACTCACATCTGAAGTTATGATCACCCAACCTGGTCGTTCAACTAGTGGTATCTTCTTGTGCACCAAAGGCAAAGGTGACAAATGGAATGAACGTGCCCTTGTCTTTAAATGTCACCTTACAAATAACAATAGTGAATTATTTTATGATATACAATAGGAAAACAATCTCTGAAAAATGGCATACATTTGTATTGCATTTGTAAATTGCTTTCACGAAAGATTCATTTAATCAATCTTCCAGAAATAACAATGTATTTCATCATCTGCAGTCCTCAGATTTAGAAACAGATTTACAGATGTGAGAAGTGACATACTACAAATAAAACAAATAAGTGCTTAAGTTGGACTAGGACCCAGCCACAGGCTGCCTTCCAGGCACTAAAATTTCTACCGTGGAATTCTATGGATTAAAAGAAAAGGAATAATTAAATACCTATACTAAACTCTAAATATTTTGAAAATGCACAGTTCTAAAAACAGTATCTGGTGGGGACTTGGGGTTGGAATACTTCTTCCACATTGTTTCTTCTTTCCATGTAGATTCCCCTTCTGAACTTAAAACTCACTTCACCACAGTTCTTCTCAGCATTTGATTGCAGATGTCAAAGGTATCAGCAGAGCTGGTTAACAGATGCTTAGACTTTAACTTTCAGTAGAATTGGCATCCAGAATAAATACGGTAACCTTTCTCCTGAGGTTTTGTGTTTTACCTAGTGTTCTTCTTCCCCTTTCCTGAAAAATATTTCTTTAAGACAGAGCCCTAGTCTCTCAAGATAATAAAAAGTTATCTAGGGAAAGAAGAAAATACTCAAAGTAAAATACTCTAGTTTATTGTTGAACTGTTGGTTCAAGTTTTTTTCAACAAACACAATGGAGGATGAAGCAGGAAGTCGAGGAAAGCTCGCTCTTGGGTATGAGCAGATGTGGGACATGTGGAGCCCTGGCTCGGCCACTGACCGGTGGGACACACACCGGTCAATATTTATCTCAATTAAATATTCACATAATCCAGGCCTGGCACGGTGGCTCACGCCTGTAATCCCAGCACTTCGGGAGGCTGAGGTGGGCAGATCACCTGAGGTCAGGAGTTTGATACCAGCCTGGACAAAGTGGTGAAATCCCATTTCTACTAAGAATAAAAAAATTAGTCGGGCATAGTGGCTCCTGCCTGAAGTCCCAGCTACTTGGGAGGCTGAGGCACGAGAATTGTTTGAACCCAGGAGGCAGAGGTTGCAATGAGCCGAGACCACACCATTGTGCTCCAGCCTGGGCAACAGAGTGAGACTCCGTCTTAAAAAAAAAAAAAAAAAATCCCATAACCCTAAGAGGCTTCATGGGCCCATTTACGGAGCCTTTGGGAAGATAAAGAACAGCAAAGCACAAAGTGACCTTATTGGGCCATCTATGCTAGGTTAGGCCTTTGCACATAATTGAACTTCGATAAATATTGTAGTGGTATGAATGCTGGAGCAGAATAAAAGAGATACTAATTGAAGAGTCCATTAGAGTAAAATGCAAAGGAATTTGGAATCTACAATGGAAATGTGATCTTTGCCTAACCACAGTTAAAACTTAGTAGTGGTAGCTGAAGATGATTTTTTTAAACAACAAAAAAATGAATTTGAGGTAAGAAACTCATTATACAAGATACAATCATTTTGGAAAGAAAAGTATTATTTAACACATCTCCCCACGTGGTATGGCTCCAGATTGTAAGATGACTTTTCTGTATTGGAGTTCACTCAAATCCCATCTTGGGTACAATGTGTGTACAGATCTAATTCTAAAAATATCTCTTTGTATTTTGAAACTTATAACTAGTCTACTAAGTGGGGTAAGCAGGAGTGGGGAGAGTTTCAAGTTTCTCATTCTCTTGTTGCTTCTAGGAGAATGGCTGCAATGCCCATCGTTTTTATCTCTATTTATGCCAAACAGATAATATTTTTGAAAGGCTTCAGGAAATTACTTGAGCATGGGTTATTCAGGGATCACACTCAATGAACATTTGTTAAAAGACTAGATGGTTTCACTTCTGAACAAATATTCTAACACTCTTGAGGATGTTTGCTGACTGATGTGCCCCACATAAGATCCTGAATCTACTGCCAGATGAAGGAAAGTGCCGTTGGAATCAAAGGGCTGTCAGTACACAGCCAAATGGCTTTTTCTGAAGCCAACCTATATGCAGGTTTCAGGGGAGTCTGTGAGTTTTTTTCTTGCAGGATTGTCTTTGTATATTTCACAGTGATTTCAGTAGAAATGCAAATCTAGGGTGTGGCATGGAGGTACCATTCAATTAAGACATAGAAAGTTCTCCTGTCTCTCAGATGGCTTTATTTTGGAGAAAGTATAGAACTAGCTGTCCAACCCATGGCCTGTGGGCCACATGCATCTGGGACAGCTTTGAATGTGGCCCAACACAAATCCGTTAAGTTTCTTAAAACATTATCCAATTCTTTTTTTCTTTTTTTTTGACTCATCAGTGTGACCCAGGGAAGCCAAAAGATTGGACACCCCTGGTGTAGAACAGATCAAATCCAACACACTCGGACAAATATGTACCAACTTACACAGTCAGAGAAAGGGTTTGCACTTGATTGGTTAGCTTTACTGAACCTATTGTGCATGGGAAGTATACTGTCAGATGAGAGCCATTTTTTTCCATAGCTAATATTGATAGCAGGGAAGAGGTAACCCTGTTCACTTACCCACAACCTCTTTTCTATTACAAATTTCAAGAAAAGTTCTAACAAAAAAACAGGACTCTGCGCCCCGGCCTCTGAAAATTTTGGACTGATATTCTGTGCTCTTCAACCCATGTGACTACTTAAATTTAAATTAATTAAAAAAATAAAATTTAAAATTCAATTCCTTAGACTAGGCACATTTCAAGTGCTTATTAATCACATATGGCTAGCAGCTACCATATTTCACAGTACAGATCTAGAACATTCGCGTCATTGTGGAAAGTTCTTTTGGCAGTGTTGGTTACAGATTAAGCATTTTGTGAGCACCAACTAGGTCTGCTGGCCTGCCAAATTTCGGCCTCTCTTAACTCCCTGTTGTTACCACACTGAGACAAAAATGAGAAGACCCAAATGCTTAAAATCAATTTAAGAATTTATTCTTCAACTATTCCCTATTAATCAAAATTTCTCTTAATTAAATAATCATTTAAAGTAGTCTGTCAACTAGAATAACCACATTGGACTATGGCACAAGAAAAGATACAAATTTTTCTTGTGGAAAGCCATAGATGTGGGCTTCTTTGTTACAAAAGTGAGCCTGTGCTAAGCAATAGAGAAATTGGCCTTGCAACAAAAACTAAAGTATGTGGCATTGACTTAGCAATTTAGTAGTAGGCAGCAAGAAAACCAAGATCAGAAAACAGAAGGCTCAAGAAGCCCTTTGATTTGGGGAAAAAAATTTAAAACTCTTCCACTGATAACTTGGAAGGCAGAACAAATGCCTCCTGGACTCGATTGGAAAACAGGTCAATGTTGTCTATTGCATACTATTGGCTGCACTTAGCAAGGTATTAGAAGAAAATCTTAAGTTCGGATCAAAATTGCTTGGTATGAAAGAGAATGAATGAGATAAAAGTTTTTGAATTTGAAGGTTGGTACAAATTTCAGCTTCTAGACCTAAAACAGTACCAAAAGGTAGGAAAAGTGTTTTGAGGAACAAATGTCCATTAAAACACAGCCCTATGTTGAAAATCAAATTAGGAGTGTGATTTCCACTAAAGCTCATTCTCACAGATAGACTCAGGGTAGTTCCATTAGGTTTAAAGAGAACGGTTGGTGGACCAGAAAGCCAAGGTATACATAAAGTTAAAAAATTATTCTAGAAATGATGTGTGGCTATTGTCATAAAGAGGTAACTGTAAGGAAAAAGATGAGTTGCCTACCAAGTATCTGGGGAAATTGGATTGCCAATGAAATCATAAGCCTAAACAGTGAATCAACCAGTCCACCAATCAACAATAAATAAATGCCTTTGACCATTTGAGAACTGAACAACTTAGGTCTCCCATATTCCACTACCAGGAGGAGAGCTAGGAAGCTTAAGCAGCCTTCAAGGAAGGCATATTCTACAACACCTCACATGAAGCAATGGAGAAAAAACAATCAACGAAGAAACTCCCACAAGCAGATTAAAATGCCATGATTATGAAAGGACAAGAGATTTCTCCCAGAGAGCAGAATCAGGGTCCACGAAAGAAACTTCCTCTGCTTCCGTGGTAGAATACCTTCACGGTGCTTGTTTCAGTGGCATTTTACAAATGCTATGCATCATTGCTAGATGTGTTTCTCCCATTTTTAAGTAACAATCATTATATCCTAACCTCGATCTACCATTATTAAACTTTGGGTGTGGGTTGGGCAGATGTCTTTCCCCTAGTTCATAGGTTGACAAGCCACAAAACGTGCAAGTAAGATCTGAAGGAGGAAACCGCATACTCCCCAGAGATCCTGGACTTTGAGCTGGATATCGTTGGATTAGTTGGATAGAATTTATGTTGTCTCACCTTGAGACGGGTGAGTGTGAAGAAAAATGCAATGGCTATAGTATTTGGTGATTAAATTGGTGAACTGTGGCAGAGACTTTCCGTGCTCATCAATCTCCATGTGCTCTTTTTTCTGGCCATATATCAAAGCTGCATATCCCAGCTCCCTTTGCACTTACATGTGGCAATATGGATAAGTGCTGGCAGTGGAATATGAGTAGAAATGATGTTCATTCCTTTGCAGGCAGGGCCCATGAAATATCACCCCATCACCCATCTCTCTCTCTCTCGCTCCTCATCGGCCACCTGAATGGAGAAGACTCTTAATCTCAGTGTCTAAAAAAGGGTAAAATCAAAATGTTCTGGGTTCCAGAGACTTCTGCCCTTCATCAATATGATGAAAGAGAGATAGAAACTTGCCTTGTGTTAAGCTGTTGAGACTTGGAGGTTGTTTTTACAGCAGTTAGCCTACTGTGAGTAATATGCCAAGAATTGCTACTTCCAGTCCACTGAAAATAGGATTCTTGTACTCTGCAAAACATTGACATGAATCATTTAGGGATATGGGTAGAAAATAGAGGGTGTTTCCCCCCATAGTTTCTAATATTAAGTTGCAGGAAAAAGAGAAGAGAATGGAGGCATTCTTGCCCCTTTTATTAATTCACTCAAAGTAGAAATTGTGGACCCACAACCAACATATCTTTCTAAAAAAAATTTTTGAAACAAAGAAAAATAATTTTTCCTAATTTTATAAGAACCTTATAAAGCTTAAAATCAAGCTAGCATGGTTTCTAAGTTAGACAGCATTAAATAGTAAGTTATAATCATATTCCATATTCACCAACCTTCAATATGCATCTCAAAATGCAACCTTTCAATAAAGTACACATAGACCTTGAGGTCCTTTTACTGAGAAAAACCACCATGGTCCATTAGTCTGTACTCTTCTTATAAGAAAGAGAGTATTACATGATGGTGTCATGGGTCTCAGACCCTACCTATTAAGGGGATTTCCCTAAGGGATTTTCAGATATAATCACTTGTGAATGTCCCATGGAAACTCAGTTCAAGTAGTCTATAAGAACCTAGAGAAATTGTTAATGTAATTAGAATACCTCCCTATCTGACTAGACATGGTGGTTCACACCTGTAATTCGAGACCTTTGGGAGGCCAAAGGCGGGTTGGACTGCTTGAGGCCACGAGTTCAAGACCAGCCTGGCCAACATGGCAAAACCCCATCTCTACTAAACATACAAAAATTAGCTGAGTGTGGTGACATGCACCTGTAATCCCAGCTTCTTGGGAGGCTAAAGCACAAGAATTGCTTGGACTTGGGAGGTGGAGGTTGCAGTGAGCCAAGATTGCGCTCCTGCACTCCAGCCTGAATGACACAGCAAGTCACCGTCTCAAGAAACAAAAAAGAATACCTCCCTATCTGCCTCTCTTTATTTTCATTCCACCATCAACATGACTACATACATAATGGTGCAGTTGAACTCCTGGTTAGATGGAATATTCATGAAAAGTATGTGATTTGAAATGTACCAGTTGTTTTCCTGAAAAGAAACAGCTTTTCACCTTGGAAAAAAATTTCTTTTGTCACGATTCTTAAAAATCAGGTAAGGAAAGGCAAAAGGATGTGACAGTAGGTCATGACAGGGTGTGTTGCTGCCAATGCTGCAGCCATGCGGCTTACGTTGTTTGCAGAAACTATTAATCTCAGATACCAAGCACAAGTACATTTGGCTGAGGGTGACATTGTGAAAGTGTTTCTGTCTTCTCTCAAAGACCAGCAGTGGATACAACAGGGATCTGGACATTCCAATAACAGGCAAGGCTGCATTGGACAATACAGAAACAGTTTTATACAGTGACACTAGGACAAAACAGAAGCCATGGCAGCTGAAAATTTGAGACCTGCTCTATTTCATCAGTTGTCTCACTACATGGCAGTTAGAGGGAAGAGTAACTTCTTTGGACAAATCCATACGTTTCATGGAAAATTTAGGGAAGAAAGAATTCACAAGAGACAAGTATTTTACTCTCTACTCATTTGGCACATGAGACCATGAACAGGTTTTAATTCAAAAAGTTAAAAGATCTCATTTAAATCCCATGTAAGTGACATTGGTCACACCTGGTATACAAAAATAATTGATACTACATGAATTATAAGGTATTATGGCAATGAGTTTTCATGTATATGATTCTTTACTTCTTTGTTAATGAGATCATTGAGATTCAGAAGAGTTAATCATCTGGGGCAAAATGTCATGCACAATAGGTGGCTGTATTAGTTCATTTTCATACTGCTATAAAGAACTGCCGCAGACTCGGTAATTTATAATGAAAAGAGGTGTAATTGACTCACAGTTCAGCATGGCTGGAGAAGCCTCAGGAAACTTACAATCATAGTCGAAGGTAAAGGGGAAGCAAGGTACCTTCTTTACAAGGTGGCAGAAAGTAGAAGTGCCAAGCAAAGAAGGAAGAGCCCCTTATAAAAGCATCAGATCTCATGAGAACTCACTCACTACCATGAGAGCAACATGGGGGAAACCACTCCCATGATTCAATTTTGTCCACCTGGTCTCTCACATGTGGATTATGGGGATTATGAGGATTATAATTCAACATACAATTTTGGGTGGGGACACAAAGCCTAACCATATCAGTGGCCAAGTGTAAACCTAGTCTTCTGACACTAGAGGCCTGTCATAGTCCTCTGCCCATATAATATGCTGCCTCTCTATGAGCCTCTGCCCTGTCTATTGGCTCAGAATGTCAATAGTCTCTTATCACCAAGTTAGTAAAACCATTATTTTTTTCTTGGGATAATTCTATGTTGTGTTCACATGTCTGAAATCAGCTGCTCTGTGGTACAGAAGTTAAATACACCTTTGTTCCTGGACATCCCAAGGACTCAGTGCAGTGGAGGGACCACAGCTTACATTAGACGAAGAAAAATAATGTAACACTACAATGTAGAGATTAAATGTTTCACATGATGGAATGACAATGAAGTAGGTGTTCTTTGAAAAAACTATTATAGTTGTTATATTTCTGACAGTATGATCAATTAGACACTGATGTGGTTTGGCTGTGTCCCCACCCAAATCTCATCTTGAGTTGTAGCTTCCATAATTCCCATGTGTCTGTCATAGGAGGGATCTGGTGGGAGATAATTGAATTATGGGGTGATTTCCCCCAAACTGTTCTTGTGGTAGTGAATAAGTGTCATGAGATCTGATGGTTTTATAGTGGGAAAGCCCTTTCACTTGGTTCTCATTTTCTCTCTTCTCTGCCTCCATGTAAGATGTGACTTGCCCCTCCTTGCCTTCCACCATGATTGTGAGGCTTCCCCAGCCATGTGGAACTGTGAGTCTATTAAATCTCTTTTGTTTATAAATTACCCAGTCTTGGGTATGTCTTTATCAGCAATGTTAAAATAGACTAATACAGACACCATGAGTGCTTATCATGTAAAAACAACTCAGACTGATGAAAACAATGTTTAAGACAACGTTTTCAAAGGAATCACAAACCTGGCAAGAAAGTAAAGAATGCACACATGCTAAAAATATTGCGAAAAAAGAAACTTTGGGAGGTAAGCAAGCATTAAAATTTGCTTTTGCATAAAAGCATGGAAGTCACATCATGGTAATTTGAGCCTTTGTTTTGAGGCATAAGGTGGCAATAGCAGTCAATAAAGTTGAGAACTCCCCCAAGGCACAGAGACAAATAGAACATCTCAATGTAAATATGGAATACTAGATAAGTATGCTTTCTCTTAGAATAATATATTAGTCCATTTTCATACCATTATAAAGAAATATCTGCAATTGGGTAACTTATAAAGAAAAGAGGTTTGATTGGCTCACAGTTCTGCATGGCTGGGAAGGCCTCAGGAAACTTACAATCATGGGGGAAGAGGAAGCAAACACATCCTTCTTCACAAAGTAGCATGAAAGAAAAGTTCAGAGAGAGCAAAGAGGGAAGAGCCCCTTATAAAACCATCAGACCTCATGATAACTCACTCACTATTATGAGAACAGCATGGAGGAAACAGCCCATGATCCAATCACCTCCAATAAGGTCCCTCCCCCAGCACATAGGGATTACAATTTAGGTTATAATTCAAGATAAGATTTGGGTGGGGACACATATCCAGACCATATCATTCCTACCCTGGCCCCACCCAGGTCTCATCTTTCTTACATTTCAAAACACAATTGTGCCTCCCCAGTAGTTCTTCAAAGTCTTAACTCATTCTAGCATTAACTCAAAAGTCCATGTCCGAAGTCTCATCTGAGACAAGGTAAGTCCCTTCTGACTAGGAGCCTTTAAAATCAAAAGCAAGTCAGTTACTTCCTAGATACATTGGGGGTACAGGCATTGGATAAATGTTCCCATTCCAAATGGAAGAAATTGGCCAAAACCAAGGAGCTACAGGCCCCATGCAAGCCCTAAATCCAGGAGGGCACTCATTAAATCTTAAAACTCCAACATAATCTCCTTTGATTCCATGTCTCACATCTGGGAGCAAGCTGTCAGTGGATCTACCATTCTGGGGTCTGGAAGATGGTAGCCCTCTTCTCACAGCTCCACTAGGCAGTGCCCCAGTGGGGACTCTGTGTAAGGGCTCCAACCCCACATTTCTCTTCCATGCTGCCCTAGCAGAGGTTCTCGATGAGGGTTCCACCCCTGTGGCAAACTTCTGCCTGGACATCCAGGCATTGCCATATATCCTCTGAAATTTAGGTGACAGTTCCCAAACCTCAATTCTTGACTTCTGTGTACCCACAGGCCCAACACCACATGGATGCTGCCAAGGCTTGGGGGGTTGCATTCTCTGAGGCAATGGCCTGAGCTGTATCCTGGCCTTTTTTAGCCATGGCGGGAGTGGCTAGGATGCAAGGCACCAAGTCCTGTAGCTGCACAGAGCAGGAACAGGGCCCCTGGCATGACCTATGAAACCATTTTTTTCCCCCTAAGCCTCCAGGCATATAATGGGAGGGGCTGCCCTAAAGGTCTCTGACATGCCCTGGAGACATTATCCCCATGGTATTGGCTATTAACATTCAACTCCTCATGCAAATTTTTGCAGCCGGCTTGAATTCCTCCCCAGAGAACAGGTATTTCTTTTCTACTACATGATCAGACTGCAAATTTTCCAAACTTTTTCACTCTGCTTATCCTTTAAACATAAGTTTCTAATTTCAAACCGTCTCTTTGTGAGTGTATATAATTAAAAGCTCTCAGAATCAACCAGGTGGGTTCTTGAATGCTTTGCTGCATAGAAAATTCTTCTGCCAGATGCCCTAAAACATCTTTCTCAAGTTCAAAGTTCCACAGATCTCTGGGGCAGGGACAAAATGCCACTAGTCTCTGCTAAAGAGTGATCTTTGCTCCAGCTCCCAACAAGTTCCTCATCTCCATCAGAGACCATCTCAGGCTGGACTTCATTGTCCATATCACTATCAGTATTTTGGTCAAAACCATTCAAAAAGTCTCTAGGAAGTCCCAAAGTTTCCCATATCTTCCTATCTTCTTCTGAGCCCTCCAAACTGTTCCAACCTCTGCCTATTACCCAGTTCCAAAGTTGTTTCCACATTTTCAAGTATCTTTATAGCAGTGCCCCACTACCTCAGTGCCAATTTACTGTGTTAGTCTGTTTTAAGACAGCTATAAAGAAATACCTGAGCCTAGGTAATTTAAAAGAAAAGAGGTTTAATTGACTCACAGATCCACATGGCTGGGGAGGCCTCAGGAAACTTCTAATCATGGTAGAAGGAGAAGCAAACATGTCCTTCTTTAAAAGGCAGCAGGAGAGAGAATTGCAGAGTGAAGAGGGGAGAGCCCCTTATAAAACCATCAGATCTCATGATTACTCCACTCAATATTATAAGAACAGCATAAGAGAACCACACCCATGATTCAATCACCTCCCATGAGGTTGCTCCCGCAACACATGGGGATTACAATTCAGATTACAATTCAGGATGAGATTTAGGTGGGGACAAAGAGCCAGACCATATCAGATGAATTAAAATTGCATACCTTACGGAAGGGGAAAGTAAGGAAACTTGCCCATCTCAATATTGGGGTAGGGCAGAGAGAAATCCTGAGAATCTGTAACCACAAAACACCCTTTCTTCAAAAGTGTCTGATCTGCTGATCTCGTACAATATAGTTATTTCACTGTAACTAAAATGAAATTTATTTTTCATTTTATGAAATGAAATGTAAAAATGAAATGTATTTTTCATTTTTACAAGTTTTATATTTTCTGTTTTTTATTTCTCTCTTTGTACTGTTTATGTTTTCTATCACATTCTTAAGCATATTTAAAACAACATTTTAAAATTCCTGTGTGTTAATCCTATCAACTCTGTTATTCCTGGGTTGTTTCTATGTTAAAATTTCCTCCTATGTGTGACATTTTCTGCTGTTTGTATATTTAGTACTTTTTTATTGCATGCTGGTCATTGTGTTGCATTCCTGAGAGCTAAATTTTGTTGTCTTATCTTAAATAGTCTTAGACACAGACATGCCACTAAGGCATGGTCCTTCTGGAGTGCTACTGAATGCCCCAGGTGTTCAGTGATCTTTTTCTACTCGGTCTGGTCAGAATTCTGTCTCCTCGTCCTGTGGGGCTCTTGGAATTGCTCAGCTTACATGTTTGGTTTGATATTTAGCTACAAACTCATGAAGAACCTTACACAGGTTTCTGGAGCTTTCTCTATGTAGCTCCCTCCTCTTCAGTACTCTGTCCTAAAAATTATAGCTGCTGCCACATTCTTGAATCCCAGTCTCTGTTTCCTTAATCCAGCAAGATTGTTGTGATCTGCTTGGGTTCTCCATATTTACATTCCCATGTTCCTGAAAGTGCTTCTAGGCAGAAAGCCACAGCAGTCATTAAGACTTGTCTGGTGTGACCTCGTCTCTTGAGGGGCATAGTCCTGGATGCTTGTTGTACAGGTCCAAAAAGAGTTGTTTCATAAATACTATGACGGTTGTTATACAGGTATCTCCAGAGTCAAAAGTTATTGAATTATATACTTTAAAGTAGTGTATTTTACTATATGTAAATTATACCTCCGTAGAGCTGATTTTTAAATGATCTGTAAAGATGAAAGGATAATACTCTGATACTTGTCAATCTAGGAGTTTCTAATTATTATGAAGGTATAGTAATTAAGACATTAAAGTATATAAACCACTGGAAGAGAGAAAAGGAACCCAGAAAAATACTTACTGAAATTTCAGTTTTGACAGACATGGCTTACATCTTACTGATGTAAGATAAGAAAGTAAAAATGAATAATACTGGAACAATTAGTTATCTGTATTGGAAAACATAAGATAAAATTGCATTCCTACTCCACATCACATTAAAAATATATAGGTTGATTAAAGATCTAAGTGGGAAAAATAAAAATAGAAAACTCTTAGAAGGTAACACAAAAAAGTCTGTATATTTTAAAGTCAGGGAAGAACATTATATACACACTCAACAAATTTTTAAAAGGAAAACATTAATAATTTTGACCACATTAAAATTAAAAACGTTCTGTTCATCATAGGATACCATAAAGAAAGGGAAATGACAAATTGAAAACCTTGAGATAACGACGGTAACACATAACAGAAAAAAATTATATCAAGAACATAACAAGAAATTCTGTAAATTGATAACAAAAAGAACAAAAATACTTGAATATGAACTTCAAAGAAGAGAATGCATGGATGGGAAATAAATATGTAAAAATGTTTGATCTTACCAGTAATCAGGGAAATGCTTAAAACCCAATAAGATACCATTTCCACTTGCCAATTTGGCCCACATTTAAAAGCCTGGTAATATCAAGTGTTGGTAGTGATGTGGGTAATAGGAACTATTTGGGGTGATACTGATGAGAGTGTAAACTGTTATAACCGTTTTGAAAAATAACATTTTCAAGACAATATGAAGACCCACAAACCCACTAACCTGTCAATCTCCCAGACTCACTTACCTAGAAAAACCCTTACACAGGTGCACTAGGAAATATATAAAAATATTCATAGAAGTTTTCATATTATCAAATAATTATAAACAACACAAATATTTACTAAAGTAGATTTTGAAATAGTCATACAATGGAACAGCAGACACAAATGACAATCAACTACAGCCATTTAAAAACAACCAAACAATTTCAAAAGCCATGAAAACCTCAACAATGTATTATTTGAGAATATTCTGAAGGGGGATCCTCAAAATATTTAATGAATGGTACCATGTGGGCATTGACCAGACAGAATAGATGCCAACCACAGTGCTGGAGAAGGTTTCTGGAGGTGCCTGATTGTGCTAAAAAAGAAATCTTTTTCCTTCTGGATCATGGGAAAGTCCAGAAGAGCCCAAACAATAGGTCTGAACAGCCAGGGCAGGTGGGTCCTCCAGGGCTTGGGATGTGACTATTTACCAACGGGTCAGGAAGTATTTTTGTTTTTTTTTTGAGACTGAGTCTCACTCTGTCACGCAGTGGCCAGATCTCAGCTCACTGTAAGCTCCGCCTCCCGGGTTCACGCCACTCTCCTGCCTCAGCCTCCCCAGCAGCTGGGACTACAGGCGCCCACCACCACTCCCAGCTATTTTTTTGTATTTTTTAGTAGAGACAGGAGTTTCATGTTAGCCAGGATGGTCTCGATCTCCTGACCTTGTGATCCACCCGCCTCGGCCTCCCAAAGTGCTGGGATTACAGGCGTGAGCCACCGCGCCCAGCCAAAGTATTTCAGTATTTTACAAACAGGCATACTAACGCTTAATCATTGAATATTAGCCATAGATGAATTCATCAGCGAATAAACTACAGACAAAAGTTAGGTCATGATGATAGATGGAAACTTCAGGGTGGAGGTCATGTGGGGTGCGGAATGGATAGAGACAGAACTGGGTCAGAGAAGAGCGCACAGTGAACAGTGAAGGCTTGACGGCATTCTCACTGGTAAGGTAGGATGCGGAAACCACCTAGCTTTGTATTGCCGCTGATCCGGGTACCCTTCTCATATCACAGATTGAAGGCGGCCTGATATTCACTGTCTTCATTTGTTTGGGCTGTTATAACAAACTACCAAAGACTGGGTAGCTGTCTTGAATTTGTTTAATACAGTTGCTGTTTAATCCGTCTTTAGGCCTGACATAAATTTTTTGACACCCACTCGTATCCCATCACCTTTGACCGAGTTAAAACATTCCCTCCCTGTGTGATTGTCTGCCATAGGGTCCACCTGTTCCTCATCTGGATCAAGTTCCAAACACTCCATAGCTTCTGACCAAGAGAAAAACCTAATGGTCAAGGCCACAGTTATGTTAACAAGCTCCCTGCTTTGTGGGCATTTTCTTTAAACTGCTCAATCCCCAACCATCAAGGGAAAGCCTCGGAATAATGCCCACGAAACACTAATACAGGCATGTCCCAGCTCGTCTCATTCTCTCTCTCTCTATTTCTCTCCCTCACCCACTGGTTGAGCTCCCCACAACCTACAGACCTCGCATCAGTCTCCCATCAGCACCCCCGACCTCTCCAGGACCTGTAAGCAATTAATTTCTCCTGTTTTGTGCATTTTTATTTCATCTCCTGCTCGAATCTTACCTGACCATCTCCTGGTCAGGGCTCTCCTAGAAAGTGGTTATCTGGGCTTATGGCCACTCTCAAGACAGACCTCAAGACAAAATTAGAAAGAAAACATAACAATAAAAGTCACAACAGTGGCTTGTAAGCAATTGAGATTTATTTCCCACTGGTCAAGAGGCTGGGAATTCCTAGATCAAAGTGCCAGAATATTCAGTACCAGCCTCCTGGTTCACAAATGATTGTCTTCTTGTTATAACCTCAGATGACAGAAGGGGCCGAAAAGCTCTCTAAAGCCTCTTTTATAAGGACACATATCCCATTCATGAGGGTTCCACCTTTATGACCTGATCACCTCCCCAAGTCCCCACCTCCTAACACCATCACATTTTGGGGACTAGGATTTAACATATGAATTTGGGGGACACAAACATTCAGTGTATAGCATTCATTATTTAAAACAAGCAATAAAACTTCATGAAAAATGCCACACGTGGTGGCTCCCCATCGTAATCCCAGCACTTTGGGAGGCTGAAGCAGGCAGATGACTTGAAGTCAAGAGTTCAAGACCAGCCTGGCCAACATGGTGAAACCTCATCTCTACTTAAAAAAAAAAAAAAAAAATTAGCCAAGCATGGTGGTGGGCACCTGTAATCCCAGCTACTTGGGAGGCTGAGGTAGGAGAATCAGAGAATTGTTTGAACCTGGGATGAGGAGGTTACAGTGAGCCAAAAATCGCACCACTGCATGATTGCCTGGGCAACAAAGTGAGACTCTGTCTCAAAATATAAAAATAAAAAAATAATAAATTGTAAAAAAAACTCTGTTAAAAAAATTGGTTAAAAAATTGGAAATTATAATAATTTTAGATGAAGAGATAGAGATTGCAAGCCAGATGGAACAGTACAGTTGTTAAAAGAATGGCTGAGAAAATCTTGTCCTCGTTGTGCTTAACCACTTCTTCATCCTAAGCAGGAATCCTAATAGCTAACAAAGAGCTCTTGTAGAAGGGCTTAAAGGAAGTGATGACTTTGACAATGAGGCTTAAATTGTAAGATTCGCTATATATGTATACAAAATAGTAGTAGCATCGTGAGTTCTGAATTTTTCTGTTACAAATATTCTGGTTAAAAAATTAAAAGGCAGAAACATAATGACATTTCCTAGACCTGCACAGCTAGCAGCACACCTAGATTTAGTTTTGGAAATATAAAACATATTTCGAAAATGCATCCTGCGCTCCTGTTATCAACCCACCTGGCTCCCACTGCACTCAACCCTTTGCATCAATAGCAGCAAAACCCTGGATCACACAGGCAGCAATATTTTCTTCAGACGCTGTTTTCTCTCTTTCTTTCTGATTTCCATACCACATGGAAGAAGTTGACTGATTTTGGAAACATAACGTATCAAGAAATAAGACACACAGTTAAAAAGATAACCCTGTTTCAGGAAAATCTTTGTTTTCGTAAGACTGAGACTTAAAATGATGCCTCAGCCATTGTTGAAAGTAAATTCTCAGAAAATGTGACGTATTTAACAAAGTTGATCATGGGGAAAGCTGCAAAGCTATATCCAAGGGTTTGGCTGCTATTTGCATTTTTAACTGACTCATTTTCAGGGAAAAAATGCATTTGTGGCCATAAAGTTTGCTTTTTCAGGATGCCCATTCTAGAACATTATCTTGTCTTTACAACCCTAGAGGTGAGAAATCAGTTTTTCTTAATTTCTTGGAATCTAGAAATAGTTTCTGAGTGAAGCAAAATGTTTTAACCCTGCCAATTTCAAATCTGGGTTCATTTTGACCTGTTGTGCTTTCAAGAGTCAGCAGTCAACATGCCAGATGGCTTCGGCTAATCTTATGTTGTTCCAAATATACTCATTTATGACTTCCATGGTATCTTGGGACTTAGCAATTTGCTTGTTTTCCCCTCCAGGTCTAGTCAGTATATGAAAGATCAACCAAGACGAAGTAAATTTAAATATTTTCCAAGTTGCATTTTATCCATGCAAGCAAATTCCAAAGCAGGTGTCCTGCAGTGTGGAAGCTAATTGGTGAAATGGAGAAACCCTATCCCAAAAAAGGATAAAATTATATGCAGCCCTACTTAAGGGAGAACAAGACTAGGATAACTGAAATACCTAAAAGTTGAAAAAGTAATTTTGATACAGGCAAAGAGTTTAAATAATACAGTGATGCTGAAATTATTTTCCATTTTTTCATGGGTTAGCTATGGCATGAATACAAATTATTAGTCTTTTATCCAGTACATAATAACAATAGTAGCAGAAATATTAAACCAATGTAAAGATGACAGGAAAAAATCACCTAACTGATACAATTAAATAGTCATTTCAACTGACAGGGGAAACAATACTGACAGAATTTAGACTTGTAAAATGTTACCTAGAAGAATTGAACTTATGAGAAATAATAACCCCACATTAAAATGCACATAGCAAAATTTATAACATCATATTTTCTAGAAACCAAAACCAGCAATTAAAAAAAAAGATCCTTATTGTAAAAATTTACAGAGAAAATAATGGATCCGAGGGGAAATGAAAGTGGAAAATATTTGAAACAGCTTGAGTGACCTGTATAGAACACTGATTAAGAATTTAAATGACTTAATGGAATTTGTTCTGCGGATTTCTAAGTGGAAATGTAATGATTTTGTTGCAATGTTGGATAATTGTAGTCAAAATGTTTGTCTGTGAAACATCTCAGGCACTCAACAGCATATAGTGTATTCATCCCTAAGCCAAAGTGACAAGATCAGAAAAGGTGGTAGAAAGGAAATTTGTATTGATTTTTGAGATTTTTCCAATCACAGTCATCTCTCTACCGAATGACACTTGCTCTTATTTTGGGATTTTCCCCTTTGTATACAAAATTTTCTGCTACAATTCTCATTGTCATTCTGAATTCCTCCAATTCCCTCACACTCAATTAAATCGATAATTCTATCCACTACCCATCATCCCAATAAGCATTATCCTCTCCCTTTCTCTTTGGTATAATTGCTACTTTTTTAAAATAGAAATTTCATCATGCCATCATTTTACTCAAAAACATTTGGCTTTAGCTTCTTATTTTAAGAAATTAACTGGTACCAGACTAGCCTTCTTACTATTAAAAAAAAAAAAATTAACATAAAACAGTTTTGGCCAGGCACAGTGGCTCATGCCTGTAATCCCAGCACTTTGGGAGGCCAAAGCAGGCAGATCACCTGAGGTGGGGAGCTCAAGACTAGCCTGGCCAACATGGTGAAACTCTGTCTCTACTAAAAATACAGAATTATCTGGGCATGGTGGCACACGCCTGTAATCCCAGCTACTCTACTCAGGAGGCTGAGGCAGGAGAATTGCTTGAACCTGGGAGGCGGAGGTTGCAGTAAGCTGGGATAGCACCACTGCACTCCAGCATGGGCAACAGAATGAGACTCCGTCTGGAATGAATGAATGAATGAATGAATGAATGAACGAACGAACACACAGTTTTGAGGTGACTGGTTTTAGGCATTGGTTAATAGGGAGTGCAAAAGCGTCATCCTTTAGAGCGGCACTCCCTAACCTTTTTGGCACCAGGGACTGGTTTTGTCGAAGACAATTTTTTCACAGAAGGGGTGGGTGAGGGGATGGTTCCAGGATGATTCAAGCACATTATATTTATTGTGCGCTTTATTTGTATTATTATTACATTGTAATACATAATGAAACAATTATTCAACTCACCATAATGTAGAATCAGTGCGAGCCCTGAGCTTGTTTTCCTGCAGCTAGACAGTTCCATCTGGGGGCAATGGGAGACAGTGACAGAACATCAGGCATTGAATTCTCATAAGGAGCAGGCAACCTAGATCCCTCGCATGTGCAGTTCACAATAGGGTTTGCATTGCTATGAGAATCTAATGCCACCATTGATCTGAAAGGAGGCAGAGCCAGCAATCAGAAGCGGCTGTAAATACAGATAAAGCTTCACTTGCTCACCCACCACTCACTTCCTACTGCACGGTCCGGTTCGCAACAGGCCATGGACTGGTGCTGGTTCATGATCTGGGCACCGGGGACGCCTGATTTAGAGAATAAAATACATGTGGGGCTGAGCCACGAAGTACCTATAATTCTAGTACTTCGGGAGGCCGAGGCAGGCCGATCATTTGAGTCCAGGAGCTGGAGATCAGACGGGGCCACATAGCAAAACCCCATCTCTACAAAAAATACAAAAATTATCCAGGCGTGGGGGTGTGCACCTGTAGTCCCAGCTACTTGGGAGGCTGAGGTGGGAGGATCACCTGAGCCTGGGGAGGGTGAGGCTGCAGTGAGCTGTGATTGCATCACTGCACTCCAGCTGGGGTGACAGAGTGAGACCCCATCTCAAAATAAAATAAAATAAAAACATGTGGTAGGCCCCACCTTCATCCAGCAATCTGTTCAGGGACAGTCTCCTAACTATAGCCCAGGGAGGCAGAGAGGAAGTAGAGAACATCATAGGCCTAATGAGCTTAGGAATCAGATCAGAGTTCAAAGCTGCGGAAATAAATGGAATGAAATTGCTGGGCAGGGTACCAGACAGGGAGCAACCTCTTAGAGGGGAGACCCCAGAAGAAAGTTCACAGTGTTTCCATATCACCTCAACAAGCCATCCTCATATGTGCCTCTGTGACTTTACAGATGTTACTCCCTAGAATGATGTAATTCCAGCCTTTACCACTCCCCACCCTCTACCTTCAGTACTATCTCACATTCAAAGCACAGATTAAACAGTATTTCACAGAGGAATGAAAATACTCAATGGCTTTGGTGGCTTTAAGCAGCTTTGCTGTATACCCTCATACCATTTGCTCACACCATTTAGACATCCTGCTCCACACTCACACACATAAATATATGCACATATGAATTCAAGAAAGGTTTGCTAGATCTTGAAATATTGATTACGTAAAGTTCAGAACATTGTCACTTCGATTGTTGCAAAAATTAAACCATTTTAAAAATGAATTCAACATACAAATGTGTAATTAGAGTTTACTTAAAATAAATTGCACATTCAAATATATGCTTATCATAAAAACTTATTTAACATGACTTCACCTTCATGAAAGGTATGCAAAACCAGAAATGGTTATTTCAAATATTCTATGTTTTAATTCCAGTTTTGAAGCCTTTCTTTACACACACACACACACGCATACACACACTCACAATCACCACTAGCAACAAACTTCATATTTTCCAAAAGTATTTCCAAAACTGCTGGACCATTTTTGTGTCTCCGGTGTCTTCTTCATAAGTTACTTAGATCACTATAAAGGAGTGTCCACTTCTTTTTTTTTTTTTTTTTTTGAGACAGAGTCTTGCTCTGTCACCAGGCTGGAGTGCAGTGGCGCGATCTCTGCTCACTGCAACCTCCACCTCCCAGGTTCAAGCAATTCCCCTACTTCAGCCTCCTGAGGACTGTCCACTTCTGTTGCTAATAGGATCCCACTCTCCAAGCCCAGTTTTCCATGATTCTGTATTGTATTTTCACTATTTTTCTATTGTAGTTCTCTATTGTTGCTATAACAAATTAGCATATTCCTAGAGGCTTATAACAGCATAAATGTATTATCATCCAGTTCTGTAGGTCAGAAGCCCAGATAGCGTTGGCCGGGTCTTTTGTTCACGTCTCACAAGGCTGAACTCAAGGTGTTAGCTGGCTAGGCTTTTATGTGGCGGCTCTGGGAGATGATTCACTTCCAGGTCTATTCGGACTGTTGGCAGAAATCAATCCTTCTGGCTATAGGGTTGAGGCCTCCTTTTATTTTTTTGCAGGCTGTCAGCTGGGAGCTGTTCTCAGCTCCTGCAGGCCTTCCTTATCTAGTTGCCCCCTCCATCTTCAAACCAACAACAGCAGATGGAGTCCTTCTCATGTTTGGAATCTCTCTGATTTCTCCTTCTGCCTTAACTTTTCTGCTGAGAGATTTTCCATTTTTAAGGGGTAGATGATGAGATTGAGCTCATCCCAGTAAGCCAGGGAAATCTCCTTATCTTAAAGTCTGTGAATATTTTCTTATCTGTCAACTTCCTCCTTCCGTGCAATGTAACATATTCCGTTCCAGGGAACAGGGCATGGGCATTTCTTTGGGGAGTCATTCTGCCTGCCACAGATAATATTCACCACGTGTAGCCTTTATTATATTGTCGGAACAAAGCTTCCTGAGAATGGTACCCTTCCCTCTGCAAAATAACGATCGCAGGCTGGCCCTGCTGGATCCGGTGGTTTCCAACTGTACATTTTGCCTGTGGCATTGGAACACGATGGCAGGCTGGTCCTGCTGGATCTGGTGGTTTATAACTGTACATTTTGCTTGTGACATTGGAACATAACAAGGCATGAGGGTTTCTGTTTGAGGAAAGCATGAAAAAAAAAATCAGCCTTCTATTTGAAAGGAAATGGGTATTTGAAGAAATGTTTGTGTATTATTGCTCTCCTGTCAATCACATCGTATTTTGGCATGGTTAGTACGTTTAGCCTGATGCCTGCATGTATTTTTAGCAGTTGATATTAATCTCTGCTTCTCAGAAAAAGACATACTTAAGGGTGTGTTCTCAAGATTTGGATCCCTGGAATGTAATAGAAAAGGAATGGAGCTCATCAATTGATGATACAAATAACTGCACAAATAATTTTATTTTTCTTTTAACCAAGGCACTTAGGCATTACTGAGCATCCATCCATCTTGCAGGCACTGAGCCTGGCATAGGGTCCAGGGATGTACGTTCTCACATGAAACCTACATATCGATATTCCTCATGCTTCAAAAGCAAACCAACTTGACCTCTGGAGTTTTAAAAAATTTTTTCATGATTTGGAACCTTAAAGTAGGGACCCTTTAGGCACTCACAGTACCTGCAAGGCGGATGATATCGTCCCGTGACACAATCAGAAACCGGAGGCGTCAAGCAGTTTACCTCTGCTCATCTAGCCTGATGCAAGGTGGATGATATCTTCCCATTATACAGTCAGAAACCGGAGGCGTCAAGCAATTTACCTCTGCTCATCTAGTTTGAAATTCAATCTAACCTCGCTGACTCCAAAGGCAATTTTGTTTAACTAAATAATACTTGAAAATACAGACTGGCCCATTTTGAAGGCATGATACAACATTAGGGAAAGCTTTTAGAGTATAATCCTGGACACCTTTATTTCTATTTCTTGTAAGTAATCAGGGGGTAACAGGAATGGGAATATATGTCTCCATCTTAATTTCTCTGGTTCTTTAGAAACCAGGTTTTTTCAAAGTAAATGCAAACATGTGGCTTACTGTCCATTTTCCCTGCTGTGTCTATGGATTTTTTCCTTAGAACTGAAATGGTGTGGGAAAATGCCTGCTGTGTTCTAGTTGAAAGCAGCAAAACACAGCTGTTGTTCAGCCAGCATATGTACATATAATATTTAATTTTGTGTTGTTGATAAGTAGCATCTATTTATTTTTAAGCAAGTACAACTTTGGTACTATGTGCATATAACAGGTGTATGAGGTTTGAGTGAATTATTATATTCATTTCTATGAGGATAATTTTGGTTTTCTCTTTGCTGCATTTGAGCACATAGCCACTAGTTCTCATCTTCCTTCTGAAGAGGTCAAATGTGATTGAGATTACATGAACAAGGATCCTTTCCACTCTCTTCTCTCTTTTGTCCTGTAAATTTAACTAACCACAAAGCCTGTAGATAAGGCCTCAGCATGTTCTCCTAGATGTTATGGAGCAGAACTGAGGTCCGTTTGGCCAGCACAGTGAGGCCAGATATCCACACCAAGGTTTGCCGTGGGAAATAGCCAGGTGTTTATTTGCAGGGCACCAACCAAGGAGGACCAGGTGGCTCTCATGCTTAAGTCCTGACCTCCCCGATGGCTTGTAGGTGAGGGTGTTTAAGAGCCGGGGTAAAATTCAGGAAAGCAAAAGTTACTGGCAAAATTATAAATCTATGCACGATGTTTACACATTGGTTTTGGCCTAAAAAGATGGAGCATCTTAACGTGGGGGCCCATGGGTCATAGGAGAATTCCAACATTTTCTGATCTGCAGTTGTATAGGGTGGTGAAATTTTGTCTAAAGATTTGGAATCAGCAGAAAAGAATGCTAGTGAGGCTTGTGCGCCTGACCTCCTCCAGGCTCCTAAGGAAGTTAATTTAAAACAAAGTTAGAGTTCAGACTTCAGTTCCCCCTTATCTGAGGTCTATGAGGCAGCAGATTTGTTTGAGGGGGGAGTCCCATGACCCCCGTTTTGGATTCGATTGATTTGCTAGAGTGGCTCACAGAACTCAGGGAAACACACTAGAAAGGACATTACAAAGGAGACAGATGAAGACTTGCATAGGGCGAGGTATCAGAAATGGTGTGTGGAGCTTTCATGCCCTCCCCAGGTGCCGCCCTCCAGGGAATTCCAGGTGTTCAGCCGTCCTGAAGCTCTCTGAACCCAATGCTCTTGGGTTTTCATGGAAGCTTCGTCACATCAGCATTCCTTCCTCCACAATATAGGGCAGGACCTTCTCTCCGGCTTCTGATAAACCACTCAGGGACATATGCTATTGTTAGCAGTGGAGCTTGGCACCAAAGTCACTTGGCACCAAAGTATGTTAGTGTTGGTGAATCCTATGGGTCTGTAGCAACCTCCATTCTTGCCTCCTAAGAAGAAAGAATTTGACTGAGGAACATAAGGCAGAGGGAGAGACTGAGGCAAGTTTTAGGACAGGAGTGAAAGTTTAATTATAAAGCCTTAGAGCAGGAACAAAAGGAAGGAAAGTGTACTTGGAAGAGGCCCAGGCGGGTGACTTGAGACATCAAGTGCAGGGTTTGACCTTTGACTTGGGGTTTTATATGTTGGCATGCTGGCGTCTTGTGTCCCTTCTCCCCTGACTCTTCTCTTGAAGTGAGCTGCCCGCATGCACAGTGGACTGCCAGCACTTGGGAGGGGCCGCATGTGCAGTGTTTATGGAGTTGTACACATGCTTCCTTGAGGCGTTCTCCCCTTACCAATGTCCCTAGTGGGCATTCTTCCCTTACAGTGTCCCTAGAAGGTCATATATCAGTTAAATGCTGCCATTGTGCCTCTTAGGGCTCATGCTCAAGCCCACTTACCCAACTCCTGAGATCTTATCAGAAAGCTGATCACCAGCTTCAGGTTTTTCTGTCTATGGAGAGACTGCCTTTCCTTGGTGCTGCCTGCCACCAATTATTCTTTTAGAGGGAGAGCTTAATAACTTCCTGACCATCACCTAATGTTTGCCGGACATTCCTGGTGGGAGTCGGGGGAGCTCTCTCCCACCCTGCTCATGGCCGACCAGCTACTTACTGTAACATGTAGATGTTATCTTTAGTTTCCACAGGGGAATCAAATATCTCTGACTATAACTTCCTTGCTTATTGTTTTAAGCTACTATTACCTTCTTGCTTATCAAGCTATTTATAGGGAAAACTCTAACTTTTTCCTCCACTCTCACACCACCAAAACAACCATCGTCAACACAGAAGACTTCTGTGACCAAATGTGTGGGAGTTTTCCCCACTCACCAAGCAGCAGACACCAACTGGGTGTCCTCCAATTCAGTTCCCATACTCTCTACCTGGAGATAGTGTCAGATCCCACAGGTTGGGCTCTCAGTCCCCAAGACTAACCCCCGACACAGAAACCAGTTGCAGGTGTGGGCCTCCAGAACTTGCTTCTCATCAACCGGCTTCAGGTTGAGGTTCCCACAACCCCGTCTTTGGATTCGACTGATTTGCTAGAGTGGCTCAAAGAACTCAGGGAAACACACTATAAAGGATATTAAAAGGAGACAGATGAAGAAATACATAGGGTGAGGTATAGGAAACGGGGTGTGGAGCTTCCATGCCCTCCCCAGCTGCCACCCTCCAGGGACTTCCAGGTGTTCAACTGTATTGAAGTTCTCTGAACCCAATGCTCTTCAGTTTTTATGGAAGCTTCATCACATCAGCATTCCTTTCTGCAGAATATAGGGCGGGACCTTCTCTCCAGAGGGTCTTAAGACCCACAGTTAGAAAGGTAGGGGATGATTAGAGTCCTGCCTTTGTACAGGTGAAAGGAATGCAGGAGAAAACCAGAGAGATTCTGTTTCCTAAGGCCTAACAGCCAGCATTACAATAAAAGACTAACAATAGCCATGGGAGTTATGAGCCAGGAACCGTGGACAAAACCCAACATATATCGTAACTCCACAAGTTACTTATTTGTTTCTCAAGGCTAGCTAGGCTTCTGAAATTATCCTTGAAGGAACTTAAGAGTTTCCTTTACTTTCAAGCTTGGGGCAGTGGGGGAGGGGTGCACAGGCCCCTAAGAGGGGGTTCTTGCTCCGTCTGCGAGGTTCTTCCTTTCCATATTCACAGCTACTTCTGGAATCAGAGGTCAATGGGACTTGGATCTGAAGAACTATAAAGCCTGAGGCAGATTCCCCAGTTGATGTCCAGTCTGCATATTAGATCATCTTCCTATGGCAATGTTTTCACTGTCTCCTTTCCTCTCTAGAAATGTTCTGGCTCCACTTTCCCTCAGGTTACTCAACTTGATTTTCCAGGCTAGGTTCAGTACACTCTCTTCCTACTCAACTCCAGACTTCAACTCATGGTCACAAACCTGGGAAACTAACCAACACAACCTTGAACAAATACTTAACATCTTTGAGCCCCATAAAGTGAAGATGCTAAATATGACGACCTTATATTCTTGCTGAATCATTAGGATTCATCGTAGAAATCAGCAGCTAAGCTAAGACATAGATCCAATTGATAATCTGATCACCAGTAGTGCATCTGAATATATTGTTTTGGATGTTTTGTTTTTACTAACTTTTTTGAAAGTGGAAAATTTTAAATACATATACAAGTAGAGAGAATGGTGTAATTAAGGTACTAACTCCACCACTTCCATTTTTTCTTTGATTATTTGAAAGTAAATACCAAGCCACATCACCTATAATAATTAAATGTGTGTAATTAAGATACAAGATCTTTTAAAAACATAACCACAATACTGTCATCACACCTAAAAATATTTACTTAATATTATCAATTATCCAATCTTGCCTAACTCTCGGGGTATTTTTATTGCTACATTGAATGGAAATCTGCTTTGACAATAATGTGCCACCTGCACTGAAACTAGATCTATGCCACACCAGAAAACTCAGTTAATTCTTCCACTTAGAGTGTAAATATCAATGTTTTAGAGTCTGTAGTCTTTCAACATCCCACTGCTAAAAAAGCAAAGGCCCCAGAGTTTCAAAGAAGCTGTATGATTCCCAGAATAACCCATTTAAAGGGTTCCATGGCTATTTTTTATTTGGTTTGTTGGTTCCTTTTTAAGAAACAAATATTATTAGAAGTTATAGAGCCAAGCCAAGACCAACAGAAATAAGGGATACTAATTGAAATAATTTCAGGAGGCCTACTTGGTGCTAAAATTCCATGATTTTAATGGAGATAGAGATTGTAGAAGAATAAAGCCAGTCCAAATTAGGGAAAAGAATGAATTAGAGGATGCTTTCTAAAACAAGTCATAAATTGGCTTTGCCAGGGGCTGAATCAAGCTGCAGACATGTCTTATTTGACTCAGTCACTTGATTCTTTCAATCATTCATACAGGAAATACTTCTTATGTTATAAGTTCTAATGATACAGCCTGAATAAAATAAACCAAATGCCTGCCTCATGGAGCTTGCATTCTTATATAATTTGAATGCACAAGGTGGCTCATGAATGCCTCAGTGCTTTGCTTTCATTCTTCCTTTGTCTTTTAATTAAGAAGGTCTTTAGGGTATGCCTTTCCCAGCTGGGCCATGGGCCACATGACCACATAAACCTTTCTTGTTTTTCACCCTGGCCACCATATATATGTGAGTGTGTGTATATATATATATGTGTGTGTGTGTGTGTGTATATATATATACACACACACACACACACACACACACATATATATGCATTATATATACACACAGCATTTCAGTTTGTAGTACTCTGCTGTAGAGTTATTTTGCCTTCAGATAGATAGAATAATAATACTATCAATTCATCATTAACAATTTTTTAGAACAACTTTTCTATGCAACATGTAATGACTGAACCTCTAATTTATGTAAGATACTAGGCCTGAAGCCAGTAATACAGAGAGTACTAAGTCCTGCCCCATGATATCCTGGAGCTCTGGATCTAATGGGGAGACAGACCCATAAATACAGCTCACTAATTGTGTTAGGCCGTTCTTGCATTGCTGTAAAGAAATACCTGAGGCTGGGTAATTGATAAAGTAAAGATGTTTAATTGGCCTACCGTTCTGAAGGCTGTACAGGAGGCATAAAGCCAGCATCTGCTCAGCTTCTACGGAGGCCTCAGGGAGCTTCCAATCATGATAGAAGATGAAGCAGGAGCAGGAATATCACATGGTGAAAGAAGCAGCAAGAGAGAAAGAGTGCTGGGGAGGAGGTGCCACACACTTTTAAATGACCAGATCTCATGGAAACTCACTATCATAAAGACAGCACCAAGCCATGAGGAATCCACCCCCGTGATCCAAAGAAACACCTCCCACCAGGTTCCACCTCCAGCACTGAGGATTACAATTCACATGAGATTTGGGTGGGAACAAATCATAGCCAAACTATGTCACTAATGTCATGTGACAACCTCGGCATTAGAAGTACAGAAAGTAATGGGAGAAGGTGGAGGTTAATGTTTCCCAATACATGGAGGAAAAGGGTCAAGGCAACTTACAGAAAGTACACGTGTCCCCCAGGGCAGCACAAGAGATGGATATTATATTTATAGATTTATTATGAACAATTTAAAAGTGCACTTGATGAAAGTGAACTACCTTTCAGCAGACCTGTTTCCACAACTACATCATGTCCTCCCCTTTTCCATAAGATGGTGCAAACATAATTTCTAGATCTACTTTACTTCAGATAATTACAAATTTTAAATTAACAAGACCTAAACTTAAGATTTTTTTTCTTCAGGTCATTAATGCTCACTGGTATCAAATGACTATTTCTTCAAAAGGATAAGGAGCATTGCAAATACTGTAGTATCATATGTATGCTGATAACCTTTATTTAGAGCCAAAGTACAATTTCTCCTCCTAAAGATGCTTTGGCTTTACTGTTTAGCAAATATAAAAGGATCTTCGGCCAGTCACGGTGGCTCATGCCTGTAATCCCAGCACCTTGGAAGCCCGAGGCGGTCAGATCACGAGGTCAAGAGATGGAGACCCTCCTGGCCAACATGGTGAAACCCAGTCTCTACCAAAAATACAAAATTTAGCTGGGCATGGTAGCACATGCCTATAGTCCCAGCTACTCAGAAGGCTAAGGCAGGAGAATCGCTTGAACCTGGGAGGCAGAGGTTGCAGTGAGCCGAGATCACACCACTTCAGTCCTGCCTGGCGACAGAGCAAGACTGTCTCAAAAAAGAAAAAAAAGGGAGGGGGAATTCTCACAGTAGAATGAATATCACAAAATATTAGAGCTGAATAGATTCCTGAAGGGATAAGTTCAGTCTCCTACTTCCAGATGAGACAATTCTTAAAGCATCCAGGAGAGCTGTAGATGTTTGAGGACATTCCAGTACATCAGTCTCAACATCATCCTCCCTTGTGGCCTCTGCAGGGCTTAATCAGAGTTGATGATGAGATTCATCCTCCCCTTACTGGCCACACACACTGGCTCCAATGCAACAACATTCATTCCTCTTCCACCCTCTCTAGAGAAAACAATATTGGACAGTATCTGTATTAGTCCATTCTCAAATTGTTATAAAGAACTACCTGAGATTGGGTAATTTATAAAGAAAGGAGGTTTAATTGGCTCACAGTTCTGTAGGTTATACAGGAAACATGACTAGAGAGGCTTCAGGAAACTTACAATCATGTCAGAAGGGGAAAAGGAAGCAGGCACATCCTACTTCCTTTTGGAGGAGGAAGAACAGAACAAAGGGGAAGATGCTACACACTTTTACACAACCAGATTTTATAAGAACTCACTCACTATCGTGAGAACAGCAACGGGGAAGTTCACCCCCATGATCAAATCACCTCCCACCAGGCTCCTCCTCCAACACTAGGAATTACAATTCGATGTGAGATTTGAGTGGAGACATGGAGCCAAACCATATCAGTATCCTCCCCAAGGAACACCTTACCTGTTTGAAACCAGTTGTTTCCTATGGCCTTATCATGGAAAACATCTAAATGCAACTACGAACTTGAGTCTTAAACATTCCAGTTAGCTGGCTTTCAGTCCTTTTGCCTCTTGGACCATTATTCACCATGTGATCCCTACTCCCTAAGGGTTAGCAGAAATCCTCCCTTTTTCACCTAATGTAGCTCCCTTGTCACTTCTCCATGGATCTGCTGCAACACCTAAGCATTCTGTTTTGAAACAGGAAAGGGAATTTGGTCCTTTTATTCTAATAATTGCTTGATGAATATTTGAACAACCTAGATATAAACTCACACTAACTAGGAAGTTAGACAATTTGACAGGGAGAAACATTTGTTCATCCTTTTTAGATAGATAATGCTGTTTGCTCAAAATGGCTGCAAAGAAGTACGTCCATTAACTGGGAAATTCAAGCCTCCATCCATCGACCCAATGAATCTCCAGTTTCTATGGTTCCACTCCTGCCATATCAGATACCCAACTCTTCCTCCCTAGCTTTACTCTCACTCACCTAGGCTGCACTTTCCTTGCCTTGCACCTGCACAGTTGCCACTAAAGATCCCGCCTCTGCTTCATTCTCTCCACTGAAACTGGAGCAATCTGTCGGAAATCCAAATCTGACTATGCCATTCCCCTGTTTAAAATTAGTCCATTGTTCCATATGCAAACTTCTCAGCACCGCACGTGGGACTCTTCAAGATGTGGCCTATTTCCATTTCGGGTTCACCTCCCAACACCTCTGTGATTTAAACCCCAGAGAAGCCAACCTACTTAGGTCCTCCAAACCCACGCTGGGATTTACACATCCCTCCCTTTCCACACCCTCCGCAGGACCCCTCCATGCCTTTCTTCTCTCCACCTTCCTTGGGGTTTGGCCAGCCCTCTCCAACATAGGAAAACAGTAGAAGGTCACATTCTTTCACATTCTCACACTACAAAGCAAGATCCCCATCCTTCAGCCCCAACCACCCCCAGGTTCCTATTAACTCGCCTACTTCATGTGAGATGAGAAACAAGTGCTTCAAGTTTTTCTGCTCAGCTGCATTTCCATCCCCCACGCTTTTCCCTTATGCAAGCAATACACTACCCAGATAACAGAATAAAAGAACAACACAGAGGATAAGTTGCAACCGTTAAAAGATCTGATAATGTTCAATGTTCACAAACTCAGATCCACCATCTCTCCATCCCATGCAGTGTGGCTTTCTGCAATCCTGGCATCCTCATTGTAGTTCTGGCCAGCCTCTCCCTCTGCAATTCCGGCCTGACCCTCTGTAATTCTGATGGGACTCTTGCTCTGAGATCCTGGCCTCTCTCTCTCTCTGTGATCCTGGGCTGACTGTCTGTGATCCTTGTCAGCCTTCATATCACAGGGAGCAAGCTGCTTTGTCTCTCATGAAAGTTCTCGTGCCCAACTCTCATGTGATCTCAAAGAGGAAAGAGCTTTGTCTTCTCTGGTCCAACATTGCCCCCCACCACCCTAATTTCTTATCCCCAATTCCAGCAGGACTGACAATGGAAATATCTACTTTCTCTTTGGGGGAAGCCCCATTATCACCCACAAGAATGTGGTCCTGAATTATAGTCCAAAAAGGAAAATAAAATTTCATCAGAGCAAAACGTTTGAACTCCAGTACATTTGTGGTTACTTAGTCTTGAATACTGTGACCAGGACATCAACTGTGCAGCAGGAAAAACTCTGATTCTGTCCTTTTACATGGTCTCCAGCTAGAAGTAAATGGAAAGCAGCCATGCATGCTTTGCCTTTAGCCATATGGCTCCTGGTACTCAGGCTCCGATAAGCAAACGCATGAACAAAAACATGCAGAGGCTTACTCTCCCCAAGAGCAAATCAAAATTGACCTGAATTCTGATGCATACATTGAGGAGCTAGGTTTACAGTTTGCAAATTCTTTGTGTTTTTAGGGAACTGTATTCTCTGCAAATTTCATTGCAACTTTTGGAATATTTATTTTCCCTGTGTTAGGATTCAAGATGATTTTAGTTTTCTCAAGAATAATAGGCGGCGTTTGCTTTACAACTGTAGAACAGACAGATTCATCGTGCTCAGGAGAAAATCTTCTCTCCCCCCAATAAAGCTGTGAGCACTCTGGCCTTTGGACATTCTCCAGCCCCTCCTCCTGCTGCTCTCTGCTTTGCTATCCTCCCACTTCAGCACCAAGGGCCTCCTTCCCATTGTTGAAGAACGCTAAGAAGCTAAAGTGATTCTCAGCACTAGAGCTTCACACACACTATTCCATCTGCCTGGAAAACGATCTCTCTCCATCCCACCCATTCATTCCCGAGTCTCCCAAACTCCTCCTGTCCTTCAAGCACCTCCAGGTGACCTTCTGAGGACTCCTCTCCAGCATCCCCAAGCAATGTTAGGACCACCTCTGGCCTCTGCAATGTTTACATCAGAGCTGATAACAGGATCGGCCTTCCTACTTAATAACTGCACACACTGGCTCTGATGTAAGACCATTCACTCCTCTTCCATCCTCCCTAGAGAGAGAAAATTGAACAGCATCCTCCCCCAGGAATTCTTTACATATTTGAAACCAGTTGTTTTCCTTGCACCATTCTTACATATGTCTGCGTTTCTTTATAACACAGGCAACACTTGTCTTTCCAAACAGATTCCTGAGCTCCAGGGCTGCAGGAGCCACATTCTTCTCCTTTGCCTATCTTCAGTGCCTGGCCAAGTTTGCTTAATTAATATCTTTGAATGAAACAAAGAATTAATTTGGCCCCGATTTAAATTCTGAATTCTTTGGTAGATTAAACACACACACACACACACACACACACACACACACACAGATTTGTAAGCTATGAAATGGCAGGTTTTACCTTCTTCTAAGTGTACATATATTAAGTACACGTGAGGATTCTTTTCAGCCACAGAGCATTCTGTTACACTTAATTCACAGATGTAGTCTCCCTCTCAGTCTCCAGCCGAAAGGGACACAGATATTTCAATAAGTATTTCTGTCATTTCGGCTGCCTGCCTCTCTCCCCAGCAACCCACACACTCCCCCTACTCTACAGTCGAATCTCACCTGCGTTTGACCTCCTCCATGAAACCCCCTGTTCCATTCAACCACATGTGTCCCCATCCTGGCTTGGACTTAAATTCCATAAACATTGTCTTTAAGGATATCGTCACACTCCACCATGCATTATCATCATCTAGATAATTATTTTTTCCTACTCATCAGCTTGTGAAGTTCTACTATGACACTTGAGACTGTGGGCAATGGGTAGCTTAAGAGAGGCATGATGTCATGAAAAGACAACAGATCTGGAGTAGGACCAACTTCACTTCGTCTGAAACAGACTCACGGTGCAACCTTAAAAAATGCTGTGAGCCTGCGCGGAGCTAGACTTCTTTACCCATAAATTCAGACTTTTCTGATCTACCTCATAGGACTGTGAAGGTTAAATGCAACATTAGTTGCCATGTGCAGGGTCACCATGAGCTCAAACATGGCTCTCCTGCTATTCTTGTTAACATTGGCAGGTAGAAAGGGAAGGTCAGGAAGATCGCTTCCTTTTTCCTGTTACTGGATGATAGTCATCTATGACTTGACTTTTGCAAAGATTTCTCTACTTTGAAGATAAAGAAATTGTGTCCCCACACCACGATTTCCATTTTCAAAAACTTAAATTGTGGCTCAATTAGAATGTGATCATCACTACTTATACTCAAAAATTTATCGCTGCTACTAGTATAAAATAATAATTCCTCAAATTTGAACACCAGACCACATCACAGTCTGCTGTTTATGGGAAACTTGACTCTACCCACCATTTAAGTAAGTGGTGCTTGAAACAATCTGCTAAGGACAGGGGGTCCTGTGATTTTTGCCTGAGACTCTCTTTCCATAATTCAGTCGGTAGGCCTAGGCCACTGGAAAAGCTACCAATGTTTGTTTGGGGATGACAAAAGATTGATTAACAACTTATGATTACAACTTCTGTATCCTAATCGGAAATTCTCTTTTTTTTTTCTTGCAATAAATTTTCTAATCTGAACATACTGAAAATTTGCCTTTATATTTCCTGGATGGAAATAATGCACAATGCTTATGCTTCTTTTTGTAACCATTAGACCTTTCTTGTCCTTTCCACTATGCACCAAAAAGCTATTTTTGGGATCCTTTACTCATGCTTCTCTGTTCTCTCTGCTTGGAATTCCATTCCAGGTTCAATATAAATATGTCTTTGACATGAAGATATACCTAGTCTTTGCCTTGATCATTTTAAATAGTTCTAAACCAATAGAATTAAAAATAAATTAATAAAAGAAATTATTCTATCATCAGATATATGTATATCCAGTCTCATAAAATTGTATGTGTGTCTTACAATATTTAGTCCCTGTTTTATTAAAAATTTTTGTGGACCCAGCTTGCCTTCCTCATATCACTAAAATAATATATATTGAGTACCCACTATTCCCCCAAAATACTTACCAAGCACCTTCTAAGAGGTCTTTTAGTAGATATCCAGTAAATATTTTTAAGTGAATGAATGTTTAGCTACACTATCCAATAAGGTAGCCACTAGCCACACTTAGCTACTCAAATTTAAATTAATTGACATAATATATAACAAAAAAAATTCATCTTGTACCCCCATTTCAAGTGCTCAGTAGTGACAAGTGGCTAGTGACTACAGTATCAGAAAGTGTTGTTATGGGACACTTCATCACAGCAGAAAGCTCTACTGGGCAGTTCTGAATTCAATACATGAATGAATAAATGCCTGAAAGAATGAATGAACAATCCATCAGGAGCCTCCCAAGCCACCCCCACTGCAACCTCTCTGACTTCAAGGATGGATTAAACTACATAATATTAACACTTCACCTAATTTGGAGATCAACTTCCACTTAGGGAAGTGTCACAGCTTGGATTATTTAAAAGGAGCTCAGGAAAGCAGTGAGCACATTCTGCAGGCGTGGCTGCTGCTATTCCACAGACCCATCAGCCACATTATGACAGGAGTGCTTTCCAGCTCCAATTTGTCTAATTCTCATCTGTTATATTAACAAAGAATGCCTGGCCAGAACATGTCACTCAGCTCCACAAAGAGCTATTTCCGTCTTCTCTCTTCTTCCAGAACTGCAAAGATTGATTTTAGGAAGATAATCATTTTTGTGTATTTCTGCACACAGGCTGGCCGCAGCTGTTCCCAAATGCAACATCAATACATGTTTTGAGTCAGTTTTTTGTGGGGTTTTTTTGTTGTTGTTGTTGTTGTTGTTTTTTTTTTTTTTGGTAACGTGTGAAGCTAATCATCTTGAGTACGACACAAAAAGCATTTGCCTTGAAATCTCAAGCGCTGTGTCCCATCACTCAATCTTGCTGTGAGCACAGATTTCCTTGAAATGTTTCTCATTGGGACTGAATATGTTGAATCTCAATTTTGTATTTCAGCTCCATTCTACGATACAGCAGGGTGAGAACGTGAGTAGCCTTCACAGTCGGGCTTCTGTCTTAGCCTGAGCCATTGAGACAACAAAACCTAAGACTTTATTTGGGATGTGCAAACCCAGGATAGAGAGGAAGAAGCGAAGTAAAGGCAAAGAAATCTGGGATGCCAGGTGAAGTGATGCATTGCCTTGCTGTTCCTTCCCCACAAGCCTTGAAGTTACAACAGGCAGCCCTAGGCTTGTCCAGGAAAATGACAACGAATATCTCTGTCTTGGGGTAACACATTGGAGAAAGGCAGGAGGGGGAATAGCCCAGCTAGCTCCTTGCTATTTCTTGTTTCCATTGATCCATTTGCCACTTGGAGAGTTAACACCCTCCGAATTCCAGGTTGCACTGGACCCCTGAGCAGTAGCTCGTGATAATTCTGGTAGTGGATGAAGCACTGTGTGCACAGTTGACCCTGCACACAGTGCCTCATCCACTACTGGAAGAAGACAGGCATCTCCCTGAAGATGGGCTCGGTGTGCAGGGCTTGTGAGATAGGCAGGCTGGGGACTTCCAACTGTCTTATGGACCATCAGAGGTTGTTGGTAAGCAGGTCTGGGAGGCGAGCTGTGCTTTAGAAGAAAGGAGACAGTCAGATAGTGAAGGGAACCCAAAGTGGCACAGGATTTCTTCATCCAGTACAGCTTCTCTGCTCTCATGCTTACAGGATTCATCTTCAGTCGTAGGAGTTGTTATTTTTAAAAGGAAAATTATGTTCCTCTCCAGGCTCTTTAAAATATGCTATCCTGATAGAAAAGGACTTACAGGTAAGCAAATCCTAGTCCTCAAATGTTGCATATATAAAAATTAATATTAAATAATTGGTGTATGATAGACTTGAGTTGAGATGTTAAATACCTCGCTTACTAAAAGTAAGTGCCCCCTCCAGCCAACCAGGAAAAGGGGCTCAAATGTTCTAATGCTTCTGTTGCCTCTGTGTACAACAGATAAATCATGTTTATGCAGTGATTAGTGAAGGAAATGAGCATGAACAGTAGCACCAGAGCCTGAAAGGTGTTACTGGGGTTGCTCCTAAGGAGTCTGAGAGCCTCCCAGGAGCTGGGGTCCACTGAAACCTGGAGGCTCTTCATGCAGTATGCTAAGAACTCTAGATCATCTTCAGGTGGTGAGGCCCAGGGACTGTGGGGAGAGGAAATAATGGAGAATCTCACTTTCTAGAACCTGGGGTCAGGTGCCTCAGATAAGTCTGAGGGTGAGGAAGATGAAGCTCAGTGTGTGCAGGGAAAAGAGGTCTGCATTCAGATGGGGGAAGTGTAGGAGCATTGTGCATTGTGGGGACGGCACCAGGGGACCCCAAAAACTATGGGCTTCAGTAATCTGAGGACAATTTAATGAAGGGCCAATGGTATCCATCATGTCAAAGTGGTAAGAGGAGCACTAAGGTTGTTTAACAGAACATGGATGTGATAACATTTGTTTTGTCATTCTAGTTGCTGTGTAGAACATGGAACTGGAGAGGATTTTCTAGAAGGAAAGAAACAAGTTTACAGGGAGTTGCTATGAATCAAGTGAGGAGTCATGAGGGTCTTCACGTTTGAGAAGCTCAGCTTACTCATCTGTAAAATCATATTAATATGTGCCTCAGAATGAAGTTAAAAAATTAATTATTCAATGTCTTTACAGTTCCCAATCCACAGTAGTTTTGTTGACCAGACTTCAGTTGGTGCCCATGATGTGCTCCTCCTGGAGTCATGTTGCTGTAGCACTCACACACTTGACTGTGAGTGGGACGTTCTACTTGCTTCTAACCAATGGAATACAGCGAAAGGAACAGATTTCACTTCCTTCGCAATGTTGTATCATATTGCAATGACTATCACACCAAAAAACTCTCTTTCCTCTTGGTTTTGAGAAAACAAGCTGTCATTGTGCACTGCCCTATAGACAGTTACATGGCAAAAAAAATTGAGGACAACCGGAAAGAAACTGAGGCCCTCAGTTCAGCAACCTGCAAGGATTTCAATGCTACCAGTAACCATCTAAGCCTATAAGTGGATCCTTCCCCAGTTGAGCCTCAGATGAGCACTCAGTTCTTGCTGACACCTAGTCTGCAACCTTAAAAAGGGCCCAACTAACCCATGCCCAGACTCCCACAGAAACTCTGAGACAATAAATGTCTGTGGCTTCCAGCTTCCAGGTTTGTGGTAATACTGTCACATAGCACATAGCAGTAGATAGCAGTTTCCCCACAAACTTAGTTCCCTCACTTTGCACTACCTACCCTGTCACAGCACTGAAATGCTAAGTGTGAGCAATACTACTAAAACCATTCATTTCCTGCCTCTCTCTTTAAATATACTGATATGGTTTGGCTGTGTCCCCCCGCCAAATCTCATCTTGAATTGTAGCTCCCACAATTCCCATGCGTCCTGGGAAGAACCCAGTGGGAGGTAATCAAATCCTGGGGGCGGGTCTTTTCTATGCTGTTCTTGGGATAATAAATAAGCCTCATGACATCTGATGTTCTAATAAAGTAAACTTCCCCTGTACAAGTTCTCTCTTTCCTGCCACCATGTAAGATATGAGTTGCTCCTCCTTCCCTCCACCATGATTGTGAGGCCTCCCCAACCATGTGGAACTGTGAATTCATTAAACCTCTTTTCTTTATAATTCACCCAGTCTTGGGTAAGTCTTTATCAGCAGCATGAAAATGGACTAATACACCTACCTATAGAAGATCTTTAACTTTAAGCTTCCTAAGAATTTTAAAAGGTGGGGGGAAAATTAGGGGAAGGGGGTAAAAAAACACTAAATTTCATTTATACATTAAACTGCACAGTAGGCACTGGTCTACCCCTCAGTTATACTCAATGACAAGCACCAGTATCCACTGCCTAGGCTGTGAGTAACTACTGAAGTACATCTGCTCTCCGTGTCTAGGTTTCACCTCATTTTTACTAGTGACCTTTGTCTCCAGCATTTTTGCTTTGGCAACTTCTCAGCCTCACTGATGTCCCAGTTCTTTTCTCAGGGCTGATACACAAACCACTTCCATTGCTCAGTTATATTTTTACGGCTATGCTGCAAGCACACAAAAATTGTTCAAGGAAGCTGGACTTCCTTGTGCATTCTCATCCAAATGCCTTCTGCTTGACTACTGTGTGTGTGTGTGTGTGTGTGTTGGGGGTAGGTAGGAGGGACATTACTGTCCTCCTTTTACCCTTGGCGAGAAGATAGGGTTCTGTCTGAATGACTTGCTTCTAGTACTGGATTTAATTTTTTTCCCTTATATCTCAATTTCAAATATCTCCTGAACTATAAAGGCTAGAAATAAATGCTCTTTTTCTGGCAACATCTCCCAGCTGGGAATAAGAAACCATTTCATGCTCACTAGACACAGTCTGTGCCTATGCTTTTTATATTCAAGATGAGGTGATATTTTCTAGGTTGCCGATTGTTTTCATTTTATACAACACAACCATTTAATTAGCTATAGTTTATCATGTCTACTTGGGAATGGAATAAGAATCAGAATTTCAAGTGAAGACTACAGCTGTCACCCTAGGAAAGATAAAATATATCATAGTTATAATTAATCAAGGGTCTCACAAAGTGCTGGGCATTTAGCAGGTCGTATTGCATTTGACTCTTACTGAACTCTACAAGATGGTTTCTGCAATAATCCCATTTTACAAATAAAGAGGATATTTAGGCTTTTGTGAGCTTCCGCTGTAAAGGTAGAGCTGCTTCAAGTTGGCTTCAAATATCAAGCTCTTGCTCTGCAGAAAGAGGTGACTTGGACTCTCAAAGAGACACTGAGCCCCAGACAACTTGCATTCTCAATATGTTCTAGAGTTGTTTATGTTATTCTTTCTTCCAATCCAAATGTACCACTTTCTCCTCATGCTGTTTAACTATCTAATCACACAAAAATGTTATGAAAATTGATGGCTGTGTTTTTGCTTCAAGATATTTTAAAATCATGAAAATTGTTTTTTGGTAAATCTTTCTGTTTATATGCAGGACTACACAAACGAAGGTGATAACCCATTTTCAGAATTAGTACGAGCAACTCCTCTCACATGCCTCTACTGCCTGCTCTTTTCTTTATTCTTAGCCTTTCTTTGAGAAATTTAGATCAATTTAAACTCATAAAAGATAAAAATCAGTAATAAAAATGTTTACTACCTATAAATGTCTATATTGGAATTAGTTCACTAAATGTTAATGAAATGGTACAACATTCTATTTCACAGAATATTTCAAATTTTTCATTAATGTCTTGTCTGACAAGATCCCTTCTGCTATTTTCAATTTGTATTTTAAAGCAAAAACCATGCATGTCCTGAAGTCACTGGCTCATTTGATGAGAACAACAGGGTGTAATTTGCAAACAAGTGGAGACCTTGATGAATGGGCTAGCTGAATGTCATGAGACCTCTCGACCACTGCAATTTCTGTCCCATGGTTCCTAGGAGTCACATAGAGTGCGGAGGGTAGGTCAATCCATGTCACTGTGACAGACAGGAGTGCCGATTGCCAATGCTTTTGAGTGCAAAAGAACAATGATGCATTCTCATTTTCTTGTGAAGGAGATCATGGATGAGTGTATGCTGTGGCATGGAAACTGTGTCCACCAAACAATTCAATCCTGCTCCATCTGGGAAATTCCCTTTATTAAAGCCAGTAGAATTAAAACATGTTCTATATAAAAGTTGCTTCAACCCCACTTAGGAACATCACAGAGCAGTAAGTGGCAGTGGAACTAGCTACCTTGCTCTGGAATAGAAGATTGCACACATCCCTGAATACCTGTCCCCAGGCAAGGTAGCAACATGGTTCTCAGGTACCTGTGATGGCTCCAGCCTGCATGATGTTGGAGAAGATATATTTATGGGACAAGATGCCAAAGGTCATCTACCCATGACTATGCTTGTTTCCTCATTGAAGAAATTGCAGCATGGAAAGGACGATTTCCAAGGTTGTACAGCCAGTTAAAGGCACAGTCAGATACAGGAAAAGCAGATCCCTGTTCTTGAGACTTGAATTGAAATACCCCAGATCTGGAAGAAAAGATTAAAGTAAGCTTTCAGCACTAATTCAAAGGTGGCCATATTTTGCCTATTATACATAATGTAGCAGTGAACGTAAGAGTGCAGGTATCATACAAATATTTCTTTAAGATCCTGATTTCACATCTATTAGCTATATACCCAGAAGTGGGATTTCTGGAATATATGGTAATTCTATTTTTATTTTTAAAGGACCTCCATACTGCTTTCCATAATGGCTGAACCATTTTATATTTCCACCAACAGTGAACAAGTTTTCCAGTTTCTCCATATCCTTGCCAACTGTCCTAGTCTGTTTTGTGCTCCTATAACAGAATATCTCGGGCTGAGTAATTAATAAAGAATAGAAATTTATGTCTCACAGTTCTGGAGGCTGGAAAGTCCAAGATCAGGTGCCAGCCTCTTGTGAGGGCCTTCTTTCTGCATCATCTTATTCTGGAAGGGCAAAGAGGTGGTGACAGAGAGAGAAAGAGGGGCCTGAGCTCATCCTTTTATAAGGAACCCACTCTCATGATAATGGCTTTCAACATCTCTTAAAGAGCCCATCTCCCAACACCTTCACAATAGGTATCACATTTTCAACACATGTACTTTGAGGGACACATTTAAACCATAGCACCATCTTTTGGGGGTTTTTTTGTTTGTTTGTTTGTTTTTTGTTTTTTGTTTTTTGTTTTTAGAATAGCCATCCTAATAGGTGTGAGATGCTATCTCATGATTTTGATTTGCATTTCCCTGATGATTAGTGATGTCCAACAATGGATAGTGAACAATGAAAATGTGATGTATACATACAATGCGATATTATTCAGCTTTGAAAAAGAAGGGAACCTTGTCATATGCAACAACACGGATGAACCTGGAAGACATTATGCCAAGTAAAATAAGCCAGTCACAGAAAGGCAAATACCATATAATTTCGACAGATAGGAGGCATCCAAAACAGTCAAACTCACAGAAGCAGAGAGTAGCATGGTGGTCGCTAGGGATTTAGGGGAAAATGAGGAGTTGCTGTTCAATGGATATAAAGTTTCATTTATACAAGATAACTAAGTTCTAGAGATCTGCTATTAATATTGTGCCTATAGTTAATAAGACTATATTGTACACTTAAAAATGTGTTGAGAGTAAATCTCATGTTAAGTGTTCTTACAAAAACAAAAAAGACTCTGGTTATCAAGATAGACATTAGTTTGTGCTAGAAACTTGTAATCCCTCTTCTGGTTGGAAAAAAATGGAAACATATATTAATGATTTACTCAGGGGGAGGGCAGGGGGAAGTTGGTAACATACTGTCCCTTTAGCTGTGTCAGAATTCCTGCAGAGCCCAAAGGGCTCACTTGATGTGGGTTGCTCTTTGCATTCTTGCTGGCAGAGCTGTCACTGCGCTCTGAGAGGCTGGAGGGTTGAGTGGAGGTGATGCCTAACTGCAGAAACCTGCTCTAAGGAAACACAGTAACATCTCCCATGCCTTCTTCAACTTCAAGGATAATAACCATGAACCTCAGGGCAAATCCCCTGTATGGGTCCTTACAGTGCCTCAGAGGAACCACTGCTGAGCACTAAGTGGAGTTAAGTGGGGAAGGGAAGGAAATGGAAGCTTTCCTGCGGTTTGCCAGTCACTCGGTTATATATATTCCTTTATGGGAAATGGCTCTAAACATGGAAAGGATGCCAAGGTTTGATGCCTGACATCATTTCCTGTTTTCTACCAGTTTTTGTTTTGCCTTGCTTTAAATCAGTCTGGATTTTGTTTTTCACTGTGCTTTGTCTTTCTTACCAACCAGGCAAGCTCAGTAATTAAAAGGCAGTAACAACTTGCAAATTCTTAAGTACTTTCACTGGCAGTATTTTGTGTGATTTTTATGACAATCATGTGAAGTATGCATTTTGTCCACAGTCAGATAAGGAAACAACAGCAGTTCAAAGATAAGAAGGTGAATGTGGCAGTGTGCATTAATAGACTGTATTTGTTAACATAGTATTGAGGATTTTTAACATAAGCAGTTGATTACAATTTTCTGTTCTTGGTTTGGTGCTGAAATTACATTGGCTCACAAAATAAGTTAGGGAACTTCTGTTTTGCTACTCTCAAATCAGTTGCTTTAGCACGGGAGTCACCTATTCCCTGAAGAGTTCATAAAAGTCACCTGAAAACCAGGGAAGCCTGGCATCACTTGCTAAGGAAACCTTTGATTGCATAATTACGGTAACCTAATTTGATTACCCAATTTAATTAACAGTTATTAGTTTACTCAGTTTTCTTCTCTTTTAAAAATAAACGTATGCTTTTTTCTAGAAAATTATCAGTTTTATTTAAGTTTTCAAATTTATTGGGATAAAGTTGTTCAGAATATTCTCCTATGGATTTGAATCTTTACTGTGTTAAGGAAATACGTTTCTATTCCTACTCATTTTATTAATGCTTTTTGCTGTTTTGTTTCAAAACTCATTTGATCCTGGTAATAATCTTGCTATGTAGGTAAGTGACTGTTCTGAACTTGATCCCAGGTCTTAGAAGAATGTTTTCTAACTCCATGAAAGCAGAAATCGTAGCTGCTTTGTTTCATACTCTAACCTCAGTGCCCAGCAAAATGCCTGGCACATAGTGGGCACACAATCAATTCCTTAAATTAAATTGGACTGAAGTATTTCAAAAAGCGAGTTTCGAAGCAGATATTAGAAGAATTGGTTAGCAGAGAGGAACTTGAAGAATTTTTAAGGAAATGGTGCGTAAATAGCTTTAGAAAAAAGATGGAAAGACAAAATGAGCAAAACTGATGAAGGTATAAATCCAGAAATTCATCTGATTTGTCCCATATCAAATTCTAGGCTTAGCTTCCATTAGAAATTACATTACTTCAATATAGTGAGCAAGGGAAACAGTAAGAAGTTAACACCAGGAGCACAATGAAAGATTATGACGATATTTTTTTAAGTTCAAAACAAAGTACCCTATTGTACTGTACTGTACACAGTGGCATCGTACACAGCAGCATTGTGATTGTAACTGATTATATCCATTTGTATCTAATGAGACAAAATGAACAAATCTTGCCTTTTCCTTTTTTGAAAACATTTCAGAAATATTCTTGAAGCTCTAGATTCCATTGCTGTCCCTCAGTGCTCAGGCTGGTTAAACATGATTCCAGTTGTCTTTGTTTTTCAGCTATTATTGTTTAGTTTTATTTATTTTGTCAGTGGTGAGTGGCTAGTGTGGCTGCTACCTTTTTTCTTTTTTGAGACAGAATCTTGCACTGTCACCCAGGCTGGAGTGCAGTGGCCGGATCTCAGCTCACTGCAAGCTCCACCTCCCGGGTTCACGCCATTCTCCTGCCTCAGCCTCCCAAGTAGCTGGGACTACAGGCGCCCGCCACCACGCCCAGCTAGTTTTTTGTATCTTTAGTAGAGACGGGGTTTCACTGTGTTAGCCAGGATAGTCTCCATCTCCTGACCTTGTGATTCACCCGCCTTGGCCTCCCAAAATGCTGGGATTACAGGTGTGAGCCACCGCACCCTGCCAGCTTCAACTACTTTTCTAGTGTGTTGCTAATGGTCACATTGGAATATTGCTTGCCACAGTTAAGGATGAATATTTCCAGTGGACAAATCCAAATAAAACAAAAATAACCATACAATGATACACAGAGATTTAATATGGAAATTAGCAAGATTGGAAGAGTGATTTGGCAGAAGGCCCCTTTTAAAATCCCAGAGTTATAGGAAATAGTCCTATCATTAAGAATACTTTTTCAATTTCTTGTTCTATGCCAGACATTCTTTTATGAACTTATGGAAGACAAGACAGAATTCCCGCCTTGGTATCCACATGGAATCCAGGAAACCTGTGCACCTGATGGTTTGATATACCCTTTGTCATCAATTCTTAGTTACTATGCATAGTCTACTCATATGATATTTGTTCACTGTATACTTTTTGTTACTTAAAATTCTTCAAATCACCCTAAGGTAAGAAAGTTTGGGCTTTATGCATAGTATTTGTAGAACTAAAATAAAGGGGAATTTGCACCCTAACATATCATACTCCATGTAATTAACTACCTGGTCAATTTATGAAACAGGACTCGACTGAGATGCTACGCATAAAATAGATAACAAAATGTATCTATTCTACAACTAACAGATAAAAACTTTTTCATAGAAATCAACAACTGGAAAAAGAAAGGAATAAAGGTTGTCCTCATTGTGGTGACAATTTTATAGCATCCGTTTTAATAATCTAGAAATGTATGGTTCTTTACAGTGATTTTAAACCTCTTTTCCATTCATATTCTTAACTGGTACAGAAAAATTGCTCTTGGGAAAATCATGAAATAATTCATACATTTTTATTTCACTAATTCTAATATAAATAATGATTGAACTTTCTGTAGATTAAATGCAAGTATGAGACAAAAAGAATGTGAAAAAAGGATTCTGAGACAAACTATATTTCATTAATATTTAATTGGTTGCAAATTTTGCTGTCTCAAAAAGTTGCTGCTCTCTGCTTCGTTAAATAAGTTCTGTCATTGTTCAGCGTAATTATAGCTTTGGGGAAATTTTCTCAATAAAAGCTTAGAAGGAAGAAAAAGAAGCATAACAATGAATGATAAAAGCTTAGTTAATAGTTCTCAGCTCCCAGACCTTCTCAGAGTTCTAAGCAGTGTAAGTTTCTATGACCTATATGCATGGGTTAGATGAATGTTCATAATTGATTTAGACGAGAGAGGGTGTCGGGAAAGCAAACAGACTTTTCTCTACTTAACAATTTTTCTATTTATCTGAGCATTTCCTGAATCTTAGGCTTTGCTCAGCTCTTTAATGTATACTGAGTCTGTGGAAAACATCTGCAGAGTCTCTACCCTTTCCAGTTCTCCAAATGTTTGTTCCAATCCCAATATAAGGCATTCTAGATCAATTTGAGAAATACTCCATTTTGATTTACTTAGACCCAATTTTGTTTAGGCATTTGAATTCCTAACATTGTTGCTTCCTCTCTGTGTGGTTCCTGACCATAGATCAATGATCTGAATTATTTCCTGCATAAAACCTAATGTATTTTCAAAGGTCAATTTTCCCTCTTCACCTTTTAGAATGTCTTTCTTCTGTGTTTTCTTAGACATTTATTCCAGAGCAATTAGCCACGACCCGAAGATGTACAAACTCATACGAACATCTTCCTACAGCTCGTACAAAGAGTCTCGTGAGATGCTACCAATTGTATCATATTCCACACTTTAGGAATCAACTCAAATCTCTATTATACCATCCGGCAGATGGGAATAATTTAATAAATGTTTGTTAAATAAATGCCTTTCACTAGTTTGAGTGAAACAGATGAACCAAATCATTTCTCATTTGTGATTTGGTGTTGAGGAATAAACCCATTTAATTTCTTTGCAAAACCCACTGAGTCACAAGGACATATTTAGACCCTGTTTATCACAAAGACACTTTGTAGTCTTGATTTACTTAAGTTCTCACAGCAAAGTTCTCAAATTGATAGCACTGTCACCATTTTAAAGATGACTATGTTAAGGCTTAGAAGGAATAACTGGTTTTCCCTGCCACTTTGCCCCAGAAAAGTGAAAAATCAAATAAGAGCACCTACCCTTATTTCAAAGTACTTTTCATCATGAATGCATACCCCAAAATACTGCAACATTTTCTTTTTTTATATAATAATGCTCTATTAGAGAAGATAAAGAGATCTCTCAAATCGATTCAGGTCTATAAGTAGAGAGAAATTCCAAAAAGCTCAGATATCTAATGATAAAAATTTCCTACAGGGTCTGGCTCTGCCACCCAGGCTGGAGCACAGTGGCACAATCTCAGCTCACCGTAGCCTCCACCTCCCAGGCTCAAGCCATCTTCCCACCTCAGCTTCCAGAGTAGCTGGGACTACAGGCATGTGCGACTATGCCTGGATATTTTTTGTATTTTTTTGGTAGAGAGGATTTTTCCCTGTTGGCCAGGCTGGTCTCAAACTCCTGGACTCAAGTGATCCACCCGCCTTGGCCTCCCAAAGTGCTGGGACTATAGCTGTGAGCCACCGCGCCCGGCCAAAAACTTCCCACCTTTATTGACTTCAAGCTTCTAGAAACATTCCACTACTAGTCTCCTCTTTTGCTTAAAACGCTGAAAGCTCCTATTAAAGGTCAAAATTGGAAGCTGTCAGTAGGAGGAAATTAGATGTTTATCCCCCTCAACACCTAGAGTAGGTGAAAGTAAGCACAGCTGGAGGGTTGGGTTAGCCCACACATCTGACCAGATACAGATGCCAGTCGAACCTTTACTATCTTCCTGACACCATGTCACATACCTGTATGTAGTATGGATAACTAGGGGTAAAAAAATCACACAAAGTTTTGAGGGGCTCATAAACAAATGATCAATGATGAAACAATACCATGTGATTATTCTCTAAGACCAAATCTGGCTCTCCATCTATTTTTAAAAATAAAGTTTTATTGGAACACAGCTACTCCCATTCCATTACACCATTTTCTATGGCTGCTTTCACAGCACAACAGCAGAGTTGAATAATTGCTACAGAGATCATATGGCCTGCAAGTTCTAAAATATTCACTAGCTGGCCCTTTATGGAAAATGTTTGCCTTCCCCTGCCTTAGGCCATGTGCCTTACATCACAGCAACATCAGATTCTTAACACTTTCAGAACTCCCATGTAACTCCAAGCGCAATATAATTCCAAGCCTTTTACAAACATTACCCTCTAAATCACTCAAGATTAGGTTCAGTTGGAATTAGCAAATCCCACAGTCACATATGTTGTAAAAAGATTGAAATTTATTTCTTCCTCGCATAAAATCTGAGAGGGGTAGTCCAGGTCATTTGCTCCGCTCCAAACACTTTCACAGCCTCAGGCATTTTTGAACTTTCCTCTCTACCACTACCATCCTGGATGTGGTCCTCAACCTCACAGCATCCAAGATGGCGGCTGTGGCTCCAGCTGTCACTCCCAACAGAGTAGAGACGAATCAAGAAGAAAGGGACAACAGAGCCATAGCTGATATTAAGGTATTTCTTGAAGGTGGCTCCTCAACACTTCCCCATTTATCCCATTGGCCAGAACTTAGTTATGGGGCTATCCCCCAGTCACACAGGAAGCTGGACGCCACAACTTCTATACAAACCAAACTCAAGACAGCAGCATGGGCAGTAGGTGGCCATCAAAGATTCTTGCTCCCTTTGCATAGCATAGAGCTGTTGTTGGAAGGCCAAAAACAATCAAAGCCTAGCCAGGGACTTCATTCCCCAGCTTCTCTAGTAGCTAAAAGTAATCAATGGATTATGAACAGAGACGAGTGGCTACTTCTAAGCCAAGGGAATTCTGAGGAAGATGCGCTCTCTCCTCTCTGCTGTCCATTTCTTGACACTCCAGATAAACTTGGAAGCCAGATATTGAAGATAATGGAGTCACTGGATGGGAAAGAAAACTGGATCTCTGAATTACTAATTAAAGGAGAGTCTCCTACTAATTAGAAACACATTTTAGACTTCATGGGTGTTAAAAATGAACTTCTATTGTGTTGAGCCACTTATATTTTTAGGGTTTGTTACACTTCCCACAGCACCTTATAATTATGGTTACAATTTTATATTCAGTACTAATGAGAATACCATGTCAATTTCTCATTAAGTCTCTATACCTCAATGTCTACTACACTACCTATTACCATAGTAGCTGCTAAATAAACACTGGGTAAATTATCACTGAGTAATAGAGGCATGCACAGATACTGTGGGAACACAGAGGAAATCCTATTTAATTCATCCTGGAAACATTTTATCTATTTTACAATGTAGGGCCATGTGTGTTAGAATATTACATTTTATGTAAAGCATAAATGTTCCATTGGATAAATTTTCTAGTTAATCTGAAACGTAACTTTTTGTTTGTTCTGTTCTATGTTGCAAATTCAGGTGGTCCTGTCTGTGCTGCCTTGATAGACACCTCATATATTCAAAAGAGGAGGCCCTCAGAAAATTTATGAAGAGTAACTTCAAGGAGAAAGATGAACTTACAGGCAATGTAGGGCTCCTGTTCAGAGCCCAAAATGGTGATTGCATGGAAAACAGAGACGCTTTCTTCAGGCTGTCGTTTTAAAATATCCACACCCTATTCCTGTGACAGCCATAGCTTTTCCCACCAACATGGAAACCCAGAGTGTTGATAATTCCTAATGACAAGAGGAGTTTCCAAACAGAGCTTTTTATTCATAAGTGGAGTCGTTAGATGAAAACCTGGCTTGGCCCGCTACCAGCTCACTTTTCTCTCTCCTTTCTCTTTTAGTAAAATTTTCCTATCCTTGAACTTTACAACCTGAACATCCCCTAGCATTATCCCCAGCACGTTGCTGTATGTTTATGTGTGTTATTCATGTCTCTCCTGCTAAAATGTACATGTCTTGAGAACTTAGATTTCTTTTTTATTCACCCTTAATGTTCCCCGAGCTCTCGCACAGGACCTCATAGATAGTAGCAAATATGTGACTTATTTTGAATGTGGAAGGAACTGTTTGGCCTTGAGTTGACAGGAAAACTGGAGGGGAAACACTACATCTGCTAATGGGATAAAAAGAAAAACAAATTAACAGTAAAATTCTTGAGGTAAAAAGTGAGTCTTGGAGTTGCAATATTCTGAAACGAGTTCTGGGCTGGAAGGCAGGAGGCTTGGACTCTGTTCCCAGCTTGGCCACCAACTAAGGGACCACAGACAAAGCCAGCTGATCTCTATGTTTCACGGTCCCTAACCGTAAAATGGTGGTGCTGGAGGAGGAGACTTCCCCGGAATCCTCATGATCCACAGCCCTCTTCTACAGAGAAAAGGGCCATGATTTCAAAGAAGACAGGGCCATCCACCAGCCACGTATCTTCTGTCTTATTTCATTTAATCGTTGTATTTTATTTTGGTAGAAGACGTGAGTGAGAGCCTCTAGGGAGAGTTGAACAATCTGAGATATCACAGCCCAGTCCCCATGGGAAAGTGGGCAGCCTCTCATGATTCTGGACCTGCGACTGTCCATAGCCATGAAGGTGTGCAGAGAATAGCCCCTTGCAGGCCTGCCTGCCCCGGGAGGACGAGTGCTTGCCCATCAAGCACCATCAAATCCTTTTCCAAAAAGATGTTTTAAATGTATTTTTTCAATTGACAAAAAAAAAGTATATATTTATTACTTAAACCATGATGTTTGGAAATATGTATACATCCTGAAATAGCTAAAGTAAGCTAATTAACATATTCATTACCTCAAATACTTATCATTTTTTGGTAGTAAAAACACTTAAAATCTACTCTCTCAGCAATTTTCTAGCATGCAATACATAGTTATTAACTGTAGTCACCATGTTGTACAGTAGATCTGCTGATCTTACTCCTCCTGTCTAACTGAAATGTTGTATCTTCAGCCAACCTTTTCTTATTTTCAGTAATATTCTGCCTCACAAACACAATATCTTGGCAAGTAACACCAGCTATCAATCTGGAACTCCTGGCCTAGACTCATGGAAGCAGTGGAGCTTCTCTGAGAAATGGAGGTGCAGGATCCTTCATCTTTCAAGAATGGCAAAGGAAAGCTTGCCAACAAGGGCATGGACCCCTAAGACTAGAGAAAGCGGTATGGCTCTGGATTCTGCGAGGACAGGAATCTACATCCTGTCTGGCTGTTTGTGAAGAGGCTACTTGAGAGGCCAAGCTAGACTTAGAGTAACGGGAATTTTCCAGCTTCAATAGGAGACGGTGAGACAGCCATTGATGTTGCCTGAACCAGCGGCTTTATCTGCACTGCTGTAGAACAGCACAGGATCATTAAATTGCAGAGGGCAGGAAGGGCCTCACCAAAATGTCAGACAATAGGTTGCTGCCCGTGGCAGAAGTTTCATCAGGACTTCCGGAGCCCCAGAGTTTATGGAGAATCCAAGGGAGGAAGAGCACTAGAGAGCCTGGTATTGGGTTTTAGACAATTCACCTCAGCCACCCACTCCACTACAGTCAAATTGGTCTCCTTGCTGTCCCTTGAACACAACAGATGTGCTCCCACCTCAAGGCCTTTGCTCTGCTGTTTCTCCTGTTGGGAGCGCTTTCCACAAGATTGCACTTGCTAATTCCCCACTTCCTTCAAGAGTTTGTTTCCATCGCACTTTCCACACATGGCCCACCCCAAGGACCCTATTAAATACCTGCAGCAACTGCCTCATTCCCCTACCCTCTGCATTTCATTCCTACCCTCTTACCCAGGTCTACCTTTTCTTTTTAACACAGAGCTTACCGCTTTCTAACATGCTATATAATTTAAGTATAAGTTGGGTTCTGTTTCTGATCTGATCACTCCCTTCCCCCAGAATGTATGCTCCTTGGAGGTAGGAATCCTTGTTTGCTCACTAATAAATCTCAGGCATCTAGAACAGTGGCTGGCACAGGGTAGGCCTTCGAAGTACCTGTTGAATAAATGATGGAATGAATGGGCTTATTAGGAACCTCCACTGGTTTTAATTCACTTTGGAAAAATGAAAGCAATTTGATAGCACTTGCTGGCTGAACCTGAGGAGCAACTCATACAGAAATCAGGCAAATCCACAGCACCTGAAGACTCTTAGGAATTATTTGGAGAAAAGAAAACTGTAGCTGGACTGTATCAGGTGTTCTTCGAGGATAACCCTTGAGTCCAAGAGTCTCATTTTCTCCACTTTACAGATTGGATAATTGAAGCTCAGCCTGTAATTAACATGCCCGCCTTAAGTATGAGCACTGTTTTAAGTAATTTACGTGTTTGTATTAACTTATTCAATCCTCACGTCAACCATGAAGTAGAGGGCATTAGAATCCCCATTTCACAGATGAGGAAATAGAGACATAAATAATCTGACTTTTCCAGGTTCACATGGACAGGGAGTGTCAAGCTGTCACTTCTAAACCCCTGCTGTTTCTTTTATTCCACCCACTAACTGTTCAGCCAGGATCTTCCTAGGGAATTCCTTCAAAAAGTATCTTTTTTTTTTTTGTAGAAGGAGTCTCACTCTGTTGCACAAGCTGGAGCGCAGTGACATGATCACAGCTCACTGTAACCTCAAAGTTCTGGGCCCAAGCAATCCTCCCACCTCAGCCTCCAAAGTAGCTCAGACCACAGCTGTGCCCCCATGCTCAGCTAATTTTTAAATTTTTGTAGAGACGAGGTCTTGCTATGTTGCCCAGACTGGTCTTGAATTCCTGGCATCAAGCAATCCTCCCACCTCAGCCTCCCAAAGTATCTTGATAGGTGTTATACTGAAAATTCTATTAAAAAGTTTTGAACATGTTTATTTTTCATATTATCAGTTTTTCCTTGTGTTTATTTTTCACAAAAACTTCAACATTTACACAAAATCCTCATTTTGATGTGTAATCTGACATTTCTGACTGTTCCATTTGCATATTCATATTATTTTTGCCATTTCCATTCCGTGAGATCTGCTGGTCTGTGGGGTACTTCATTAAGTGCAGCTGTAACTTCCCCCCAGTGAGCGAAGACTATGAAAGGGATAAATATCTATGACGGTTCCTCCTCGCAAAAGTGCAGGATTGGTTCAGCAGCTCTTCTGCCGATTGGAATGGATAGCAATAAAGCAGATCAAAAAGAACCAACTCTCTTCCCATCCTCTTCTAAGAAGATGGTTCCCTTCATCTTTCACCACAAGGGTAACAAGCTCAGCCTTATCACAGAACCTGAGCAGCACTAATCTAAAACATACTGCATTTACTATGAGAGACCAGTGATGCTAGCCCCTCTGAACAGTGGCTTCAGTCATTCTGTGGCCAGGGTGCTAGGAAATGACTAGAGAGATAAGATGAGGGATGAAGGATAAAGTCGCTTTGGTCTGGCAACCAGATGGGGTCCCCAGACCCATGCTTCTCAAATCACATGTAGAGAGAGCAAGTTTGTCCTTAGTCCTTAGAAGGCCAAAATTTGAAAAATATATTTCAAATGAATTACCAAAAGAAAGAAAAATAAATGAAATGAAATACAAAAGTCAGGTTTGTATTATTATATTAGATTTATATTAATTAATATATTAGATTAATATTAGTATTAGATTATAAAATTGCTCTGTCAGTTTGCTATTAAAAGTTTCAAACAGCTTACTGTTAATTTCTGTATTAATTTCTGTAACAAGCAGACCCATCAACCATGCTCTGAGTAGCAATGCCCTGGACCAGGCTGGGCAGCCTGAGACCTTCTCTGGGTGGCAGTGGAAGGAGTGGCTATGAAAGGCAAGTTCAACCTAAAGAGAGAGAACCCAGAATGGAGGAAACACAAATGGTGTAACTCTGCCTGGTGATGGGGGCAAGAGGGAAGCAAATCCACGCAGTGCAAAGTAATATGCAACTAAGCAGACAGTAAAGAGAAGAAAGAGAAGGGATGAGATGGTGGGAGCATCACAGCATCCCCTAAACTTCTGATCAGTACTGTAGCATCCACACAGCTAATTGGTTATACATGAGCTATGTGCTTGGCATCACTTGGAACGTAGTTATACAGCATATGAGCTCCTTAGACTGAGTTCCATGGGGAGAAGCAATGGCGTTTTCTTTCTTCCTTAAGAAGGAAGGTCGGGGTACTGGTTATATGTCCTTGAATATGTCACCCAAGTTAACCTGCCCTGATTTAAGTAGGAATCTGGAAGAGTGAGACACTCATTTTGCAGAGAACAATCAGAATTGCATTTGACTTGATGATCCCATCCAGTGTGATTATAGGGTCTCTATAGGCATGGTGATTCCTAATGGATTTGTCTTAGAGATTTCTTTTCCACCATTGTTGCTGATGTTCTCAATGTGTAAATTGATCTGCTGCTAATGTGTCGGCCCCGCTATTGTTCCTCTTCATGCCACCTCTAGCTAGTACGGTTGGTTAACAGGAACTGTTGAAGTGGCAGGAAAATGTTTCTGCCCAGAAATAATACGTTTGGGGGTTCTTTAGAATCTTGCCCTTCTCATTTTATAGTCTCTGAAGGAAAAGAAAGAACATACTTTCCCAGGGACTTCACCAGTAGACGTTTGAAAGCTGCCAACCATGCACAATCTCTATTAGCCAGAATCACCGAGCTGAGGCAGAAGACAGAACCCACATGCTTCAGCTCTGTCCCATCAGTGGATGTGTAGGCTGCCTCCTCTGCATCCTATAAAGTGTGGGCAGCCTTGCCTCCTGCTTTTCACTGGGAGTTGTATTCAAGGAGCCTGACTCTCAGCCCCAGCTTCTCATACTTCATACATTTCAACAAATGTAAAATTTATCATTAAAAAAGAACTCCGCACATCCAAATAGGCAAGAACTCCAAAGCGAGCAGATCAAGTTTCACAGTTCATAAACAACTCCTGAATACGGTTGGCTAAGAGAATTGATATCCACATGACAAGGATTCTTCTCAAAGGCACTGTCCGCAATCCAATCACCGTATCAGATATGTGTATTGTCTATTGTCCTTTCACTCACAAACCTTCTGTCTGAAGAACCCCTCTTAATAACAGCTAAGTGTTGATTACTTGACCAATGATCAGGAAGTCAAGTCTTGAGCTCTATGAACTACCAGGTAGAAAAGACTGAATTCAAAAACGTTCTAGAGCAGTGGTTCTCAACTGAGTGATATCCTCCTTCCTTCAACCCCCTCCCACTCTCCAGTGACATTTGGCAATGGCTGGAAACATTTCTCATTTTCATGACCAGGATTGGGGGTTGCTACTGGCATTTAGAAGATAGAGGATACTGATGCTGCTAAACATCCCATGTTACACAGGACAGCCCCCACAACCAAGACTTATCCAGTCCATAATGCCAGTGGTGAAACTGAAGAAACCCTTCTCTGGGGCCATACCATTAATGAACACATAATTAATCATTATGATTCTGATTGATTTGATACATTTTTTAGTAGAACAGTTACCGGAGTTTTCCCAAAGATAAATGTACAGTTATAGGATGTGCTTTCATAAACAAAAAAATAGCACTAGTTTGGGAAATCAATTGTTGAGGCAATGGGTTATTCTCTTAGATCGAATGTACAATGATGTTCTCTTCATGGGCACATAGCTCTCTTTGGTAATCACTGTTGGACTGGGAATCATTACCTTCCACTCCCTCCAAATTTGCTTCCAGCAGAGTCTCTACCCTCTAGCATGATCCTGGCAAAAGATGACAACTCTGGCATTTGGAGCCCTTTTTAGAATAGCATGGGTTATCTTCCTCCTCCAAACATCTAGCCAAAGACTCCTCACATTTGAATGTGCAAATGAAATCCTGGAAGTGAGGGATGTTGGATAAAATGTACGTTCTGTTTCAGTAGGTCCTGAATGTGCCCCAAGATTCTGTGTTTTTAACGAAATGCTCTCAGACAACACTGCTGGTCCATGGATTACTCTCTGAGCAGCAAGGTTCTAAGGCAGCCCCATGTTCTTGCTCATGGTCCTGTTTCTGTCTTGCCTTCATTATTCACACCTAGGGCTTACCTGCCTAAAGAAGCTAGGAAGACCAACCACGTGGAGTGTGGGCAAGGTATGCATTTTGAAATCTGAAAAGCACATATTTAATCCTTGATCTTCCTCATAATTGTCCTGAGACCCTGGACAAATTAACCAGTCTTTCTAATATCAGCTTTCTCATCTTAATATGGATATAATGGTTATTTCACAAGAGAGTTGGCAAGGATTAAATGAGATCACAGACCCTTCGTCCCTTATCCAAAATACTTGCAGCCAGATGTATTATGAAATCCAGAATATTTTTAGATTTTAAAAAAGTAATATGGTGTGTATGTAATATATTATGTAACAGGCTCAGAGGGGCCAGGACAGCAGCCCATATAATCAAATAAATTAATATTTATGCAGCAAAATATATGAATACTATACCAACCGGAAGGAATAAGGACCATAAACAGCTGAAGTTCACATCAGATTTTCCTGCCAAATATGTTCAGGTCAGGTATGAGTTACAAGAAGGTTTTTAGTTTTCAGAGCTTTTTGGATTTTAAAACTATGAATAAAGGGACTGTGAACCTGTATTTGGCCTGTGAGGGCACTAATCTTTCAGCTGAAAGAGTGTGACACACTCCTTTCCTCCTCCATGTTAAAGGGTCAGAAAGCAAAGCCTCTGAGGCTAGGACTGGACATGCCACAGAACCAAATCCAGGGTATGAGATAACCAAATCAAGGGAGAAGCCCGTTCACTAGGGCCAGGTGGGATTCAAGATCAAAGCCATGCCAGCACCTGGAAGAGCTCTATATTGAATCCCTTTTTAAACCACACACACACACACACACACACACACACACACACACACACATCTGCACACACATGCACTCACATTCCTCAAACTATCAGAACCTGAGACATGGCTAAGTTCAGAAATTGGGGTCTGGCAGAAGGTAGAGGCAGAAAGCCAAATTGCTTCTGAGAAAAACACACCCTAATTCCCCCTTTAGCTCATAAAATTAGAGGAGAATTTCTCTATGGAGGGCATTCAACTTCTCTCTTGAAAATATACATAGGGAAATGTGTACCAGGCAGAGGTAGAAGTCATTTCACAACTCCTAATTTACATGGACAATTAGATGTTTGTAGGTTTAGTACTTGTTATTCTTTTTTTTTTTTTTTTTGGATGATGATGGTCATCTTATAATTACAGCTCTTAGTGCAAGATTTAGAAATGAAAACTGCATAGCATTAAAAAAAAAAAAAAGGAAAAAGAAAACACTTGTCAATACAAGCTATGCCATTCTCTCATGTTTTTAGGACAGTCTTCTAGCCAAATTGAAGTGTGGTACCACCTTCATCCTGCAGCTTCAGCAAAAAGGCATATATTCCCTGGGCACAGGCTGGAAAGAGAGGTCAGAGGGCAGGACCTACTACATGTCCTGAACAGTTGGGTAAAGGGTCAAGATCTGTTATGTGTAGCAGGTGATCGCCCTGGAATGTAATATATTCTGCAATGATAATTGAAGAGATTGAGATTGTTTTAGAGATTATTTTAGGGGAGGTAGTTAGAATTGCGGTTGTGAGCTTGGTATCTGGAGACAGTCTGCCTGAGTGTGATGCTGAGCCCCTCTGCTTATTGATCCTGTGGACTTGAGCCAGTTGTTATGGCTCTGAGAGTCTGTTCCTCTATATGTGAAATAAGGATAATAAGAGGACCTGCTTCACAGGATTACTGTGAACATTGAATGAGTTAATGTGTGTCAGGTCTGAACAGAGCACATAATAAGCGCCTCCGTGTTAATTGCTGTTATCTTACAAGTCCAGCTTCCACTGCTCGACTGAATTGGATTGAAAGCCAGTCCCTGTTGACTGACCGCCCCTGGAGGACAGCAGCTCCTGCACACAGGGAGGGAGTTCGGGTCCATCTCTTTGACTACCCCATAACTCTGGGGTGGGCCTTATGGGAAGGAATTGTCTACCAAGCCCCAGGCGTGATGCCGAGCTGTTGAATACGTCATCTCTCAAGGTAGACAGTTATCTCCATTTCCCAGATGAGGAAACTGGTGCTCAGTACATTTCAGTGACTTGCCTAAGTCCGTACAACTAGTAAGAGGTAAAGCCACCCTTGGAAACCACAACTACATAGTTTCAAATTCCATATTCTTTCCATCAAATGCACAGTCCCCAGAATTTCACACAGCCTCTAGAGTCCTCACCTAGAAAGTTTGAGGGCAGAGATAGGAACATCATCTTTGGCAGGAGGAGGGCAGAGCAAGTGAGGATATTAACTGCACTTCAATAAACCATTCATAACATAAAAATAACAAAGAAAAATCTCATGACCTGTTATCACTATCATGTCATTCAACCTAAGGCATGTCAATGGCAAAACGTAGACAGGATAGAATATCCTGGAAGATATGGCGCAGATGTTCAAATCAAATAGGTCCAGCTCTTTCAACAGTTCATTTTTCTCATGGGCAGCCCAGTCTGTGGCCTCACATTTGGGCCTCCCCTGGGATGGCTCTGCAGTGGAAGGCCATGAAGAGCAAACAGCGACCCACTTGAGGCGACCACTTCATCTGCCACATGGTTCCAGACTTCAAAGAACCAGAGAGAAAAACACCCTTCCTATCAGCAGCTAAAAAACTGTGCTTTGGGCCCCAAGGGAAGTGTGACTGGGGCCTGTGTGGTCTAGCAGAAGGTTTGCTTGGCTGCCTGAGGAAAGAGAGACACTCAGGCTCATCTTAGTTACAGGGAGAAGCATGCAATTTCCCCCATGTGTCCACAGCTGCTCTCCCGCCAGCTGGACAACACAGACTGGCCTCGCTTACTGAAAATGCTTCCAAACAAGTAACCTATAGCCCGCACGGGACTGCGGCCCAGGAGCCAGGAATCTGGCTGAGAATGAATGAGATACCTCTCAGCAGAGTTCCAAGTTGGAAAGAATTATTTAAAATGTGGCCACAATTTCTCTGCAGGAAAAAAAAAAAAAAAAAAAAAAGAGGACACATTCAGGGTCATTCTGAAATAGTCTTTGCAGAGACATCTGTTCCTGTTACAGCTTTGCTAAACCAAATACATACGTGATGCTTCTGGTTTTCCTGTCAAGCTGATCAAAGGGTGTTTGTGTGTAGAATAATACATTTTAGGAACGAATGCCAGGCATGTCTGCAAATATTACATTAGAGGAGGGACAGGTTGGGGTGGTGTGGGGAGGGAGGGCACATGGCTGAGCTAATGGCCTTCCTGTAGTTGTTGCAGGCTGGAGAAGCCGAGGTGACTGAAACTGATAGCATCTCTGAGTCCAGACTGGGAGATGACTCACCAGTGGAGACTCATTAGCACAGGGTCACCCAGGGACTGAGAGGTTCCTTTCAGAAAAAAAGAAGCACAGACATCCAGCATCCTTCTTGCATTTCAATAACTCTGTTTAAACCAGGAGGAACTGGTTCCACAAGACCATGAACCTACATTCTCAAAAGAAAAGATGGATTGCATCTAATTAGGCATAGTTTTATTGATTTCTAATAAGATTTGGGGACTTTTTAAATTCTGGGTATCAAATTGACAGTTGGAGTTCCTTCTTTCATTTCGTTCACGTTTTTTCTTGTTCTGAAATGCTTCGTCACACTCGTGTACTCATGTGGGACCTGAGTGTCAACATGTGAGCCTGCAGCCAGCCTGCTGCACTGCTTACCTGGGTAACATTCAAAGCTCTATGTGCATTTGTGGAAAAAAAAATCATGTTTGAATTAGGTGCATCAGTCAGAGAATCACGTCAATCATAAAAGACAAAACACTGTTTTTGAGGATGAAACTGGGTGCGCAGCTCACTTTCTCCAATAGAGCCACTGCCCAGACCTGTCCAGCCCTCACCATCTGGCATCTCTTTACAGCAGCTAACATTAGAGACCTCCCTCCTACAAACAACATCTCCCTTGGTTTTGGTGAGACTGTTCATATCTTGGTTTCCTCCTGTTTATCAGATCATTCCTTCCAGACTTTTCTTCCAGCTTCCACTGTCTCTACTTCTCTTCGATGCTGCTGGCCACCCAGATTTTTGTCCCGACTTGCCCCAACTCTCTGCTGCACTTCCTCTGTGTTCTGTGGGATCTTACTCACTCTCCTGGCTTGGGTCCCCATCTCTACACTGATGCCTCTCCTGTCTCCCCTCTAGACCATCCTTCTGAGCTCAGGTTCCAGAGAGCCAGCAGCCTCTGCACGATGGGACCCAGGGGCCCAGTGTGTGCGCCCCCTTTGTCTGTAACCCTCCTGCTGTCTGGCATCAGCCTCCTGGCCAAGTCATCCAAAACACTGGGAATGATTCTGGGCCCGTTCTCTCCTTCATCTGCTGCAAACTGAGCCTTGCGTTTTCTGTTTTCTCAGCATCAGATACCTTTTCCTTCTTCTTCATCCCCTGTGAGATGCTGACCACTGTTCTGGCCTGCCCTTCTCATGCCAAGACCACTGCCATCCTGGAAAATGGGCTGCGTGCCTCTAAGCTCAGTCCCTGCCACACTTCCTTGAACACTTTATAAAATTCAAATCTGATTACTCTTACTTAACCCTCTTCAGGGTCTTCCAGTGCACAGGGGATCACTTCCATCCAGAGTAGTTCATCGTCCAAGATCCTAGTAATCTGGCCTCTGTGTTCTCACTCAACACCTCTCCTTGAACAAATGCACAACGACTTACAATTCTCCCAAATTGCCATGTTGTTTCACGCCTCTTTGCATATCTTGAAACTGAAATACCACTAACCACCACCTTCAGTCTTTCTCTCTTGTTCACTTTTCAAGCCTCAGTTTCTCTTCCCTAAATCTCCACTCCTTTTCTGGGAGAATTATTCTCTTCCATGTCCCTACTGACTTCTGTCTCCCACAACTGACTCTGTCAGGCCACACTGCAAATGTTTACATGTCTGTGACTCTACCACCTGCTGGGTTGTCAGTTTGACTAATTCTCTCAGTTTGTCTTGCTTGCTTTCTTCATCTATAAAATGGGTATAGCAATACCTACCTCAGAGGTCTGTGCTCAGGATTAATTGAGTGAATATATTTAAATTCCTTAGCACAACATCTCCCAGAATAACAGGCACATATTAGGTTCTCAGTAAACGTATGATTGAACAGATAGAATAAGCAAATAGTTACCAGCTACTTTTGTCAGCCCATGTATTCGTTTTCTGGAGTTGCTATAATACAGTACCACAGACTGGGCAGCTTAAACAACACAAATGTATTTTTCTTACAGTTCTAGAGGCTGGAAGTTTGAAATCAAAGTGTTGGCAGGGCTGGCTTCCTCTAAGGCCTCTCTTCTTAGCTTGTAGATGGCGTCTTCCTGCTGCGTCTTCACATGGTCTTCCTTCTATTCATGTCTGGATTCCAAACTCCTCTTCTTGTAAGGCCATGGGTTCTATTGAATTAGTACCACCCCATGACCTTATTTTCCCTTAATTGCCTCCTCAAAGGCCCCATCTCCAAAAACAGTCACATTCTGAGGTACTCGGAGTTAGGACTTCAACATATGAACTTTGGGGGAGAATGCTTCAGCCCATAACAGTCCAAGTCTCTCAATTTTTTACTGATGTTTTATTTTAACCCTTTGATAAGTAAGCAGAAGAGACTGCAATGTCCTGCTGTTGAAGGATGGACAGGCCTGTGTGAATGTCGTAGCTCCACTGGGTCTTGGTTTCCCACTCTATAAAGAAAGGAGATGAACCTAGATGCTGACTTCATTCTCTCCCAGCTCTGACGTTTGGGGATTATATGGATAACAAGTGCACACCCAAAAGGTAATTTAGAAAACGTCTTCCTTCCGTGTACCTTTGGACCAAGGGTCTCCTATCTGTACATCTAGTTCATTGTTGCCTCATGGGTTCCTAGTGGGCGCAGCTCACCTATTTGCAGATTTTTTACTTCATCAAATACTAAATCTAACATTTTTATATTTCTCTAAAATGTTTCCTTTTTTATGTGTTGCTATGCATGCATTTTGCTATAAATTTTCAACCATAGTTTAAACCTAAATGTATAAAACTCAGCCTGAATACAGAAATCAGAGCAGTGGTAACCTTGAGGGGGTGCATACTGAGTAGGAAGGGGCCTGAGGGACCATCCAGGATGATGACGATGTTCTATATCGTGACTGAACAGTGGTTACAAACGTACACACTGATACAAGAAATCCATCTAGCTTTGGACTTGAGAGATTTGTGTATTTTACTAGATGCAATAATACCTCAACAAAAATAAATAAATACCATAAGGATAAATTGCACTTGGTGACGGCCACCATGCAGAAATGCTGAACTATCACTTTTCTCTGAGCAGTTGGTCCTGTGATCATTTTGGGATGTGACTTTTGTACTGCCTGCAATTCAGGAAGGGAGGCTGTGAGGAGACCAGAGAGTTAAGTCTTTTTCAGTACTCTTTCTATCCACATATTGTCTCTAAAAAAATTGAAGGAAAGAGGAAATTCTAAAAGAACTGAGAAAGAGCTAGATGTGTTGGGTCTCAAATAACTCAGTATCCAGAAATGCTTGAGGGATTAGGACTCCAAGAAAGAAAGAAAGACATAAGCCACTCACTATCTCCAGAGATGAGGCTGTTAGAGACCCAGAGAGAGACCCACTTCCCCTTTGGAAGGAGTTTCCACAGAGATGAAATCCCACTCATATTTATGCCTGCGTTCTTGCCCAGCGTAGTCCTTATCCCAGTGATTAGTGGGCACTGGGTGACTGGAGCATTCTCCCTCTGCTCCTTTAGTCCTTCAAATTGGAAAAAAATAGATAGATTACATAGATGATAGATAGATATAGAGATAGATAGATAGATAGATAGATAGATAGATAGATAGCTGTAGTAGTAGTGATTCATAGATTAGACAGACAGATGGACAGATATAGATAGATAGATAGATAGATAGATAGATAGATAGATAGATAGTGGTAGATTATATAGATAGATGATAGATAAGTAGATGATAGAGTGATAGAGTGACAGAGATAGATGATAGACAGATATATTAACAGATAGTTATAGACAAATAGATGGACGGATAGAGATGGACAGAGATGATAGATAGACAAACAGAGTTATAGAGAAAGAGAGAGAAGGAAGGAAGGAAGGAAGGAAGGAAGGAAGGAAGGAAGGAAGGAAGGAAGGAAGGAAGGAAGGAAGGNGAAGGAAGGAAGGAAGGAAGGAAGGAAGGAAGGAAGGAAGGAAGGAAGGAGACAGAAGGAAAGGGAGGGATTGATTCACTAGTGATTAGAGCTCTGAAAGGAAAATATCTCCTTTGGTGTCTCTCCCTGACACTTGGTGTGATGGTACCAGCCCAGGGATAGCAATAAGGACCTCCCTTCAACATGTGAAGAATAAATCTTTCTTACTTACCAGCTTCACTCTCTCCAGGGATTTTGGATCTATTCCTGCCTATGTGTGCTTAGAAAGTAGTACTAAACGCCAAATGATTTTTTTCTATAATTATGCTTACATAGTATTTTTATTATATGCAATTGGAAAAAATATCTTCATCGTATTTTCTAACACAGGCAAATAAATGTCTGAGTGGGCAATATCTACATTTTTAATGTATTACCTGTTGTTTTCCTAAGTACTTAACCTTGGCCATGGTTCTGCCAAGTGTCTGCCCTCCAGAGGGGATGTGAGAACATCTTACGGAACGGATTCCTCTATTTATCCCACAGTAATAAAGACTTAAGTTCACACAAAAACCTGTGCACCTGTGTTTACAGTGGCTCTCTTCACAGAAATGGAGGACTGCTTAATGGTTACTAGGGGTTAAGAAGGGGATAGGAATGGAAGAGAAATGAGTGTGGCTACAAAGGGGCAACAGAAGGGCTCTTTGTGATGATGGAAATGTTCTATGCTTTGCCTGCATCAATCTCAATGCCTTAGTTGTGATATTCTCCTATAGTTGTCCAAGATGTTACTACTGGGTAAAACTGAGTTAAGGGTACACCACAGGGTCTCTGTATCATTTCTTACAATTGCATGTGAATCAAAATCATCTCTAAATTAAAAAATTAATTTTAAAAACTAGAAAAAGGATGCTTCAGGTATGGAAGATAGGATCACAGGCATGGGAATGGGGTGCTGTGGAAGGAGGCTCACCTATTAAAGCCACCTCTTCAATTCTTCCTCTGACAGCAAAGGTGTGGGCTTGCTGCTGCTCGGAGGAGGAGGATATGGCAATTGGGGACCAAAAGCTCACCCTCGTCCAATGCCAGTGGATGGTGGGAAGGAGACAGGGAGAGAGAATACAAGCACGGGTCAAGCTGAAACTGCCTAGACATTCCCCTCTCAGTACTAAAGAGGGACAAGGAAAGTGACAGCACAAGAGGTCTCCTGCCCTCACCAACCCCAGCAGAACCATATCAGCTTTCAGGCTCAGTGTGGCCAAAGAGAGGGGAATCCTGAGGTTTTACTTTCCAAGCCACCTACTTTTCTTGAGTGTAATCAACTCCAAGATTTGAGCAGAGCATCCAGCAGGACTGGTAGCTACCAGGAGCTTAGGGGATGTCACCCAGGGACCAGAGTTCCAGCTCAAGAACCCCAGATCTTCCGTCTGCAAACACACACAACTTGATGAGGAGGACTGGGAAGGGCAGGGGTTTCTGCTGGGGAACACATGGATGTGCTGCAGAGGTCAATGCACCCCCATTCCACAGGAGGTCAATGTACCCCCATTCCACAGGAGGTCGATGCAGCCCATTCCACATGAGGCCGATGCACCCCCATTCCACATGAGGTCGATGCACCCCCATTCCACATGAGGCCAATGCACCCCCATTCCACAGGAGGTCGATGCACCCACAGGAGGTCGATGCACCCCCATTCCACAGGAGGCTGATGCACCCCCATTCCACATGAGGCCGATGCACCCCCATTCCACAGGAGGCTGATGCACCCCCATTCCACAGGAGGTCAATGCACCCCCATTCCACAGGAGGCCGATGCACCCCCATTCCACAGGAGGTCGATGCACCCCCATTCCACAGCAGGGGGCACAGGAGCTCTGCACTCCCTGCCAGACCTTTCCCTAAGTATCCCCCTTATAATACAACTGTAATCATAAAGTATAGTGCTTGCCTGAGTTCTGTGAGTTGTTCTAGCAAATTATCAAACGTGAGGGGGTCATGGGAACTGATGTGGTTTGGCTCTGTGTCCCCACCCAAATCTCATCTTTAATTGTAATCGCCATGTGTCTAGGGAGGGACCTGTGACCCCCACATGTGGAGGGAGAGAGGTGATTGGATTGTGAGAGCAGCTTCCCCCATGCTGTTCTCATGATAGCAAGTGAGTTCTCATGAGATCTGATGGTTTTATAAGGGGCTCTTACCTCTCTCTCTCTCTCTCTCTCTCTCTCTCTGTCTCTTTCTCTCTCTCATCTGCCACCAGGTAGGATATGCCTGCTTCCCCTTCCGCCATAATTATAGGTTTCCCGAGGCCTCCCCAGTCAAGTAGAACTTGAGTCAATTAGACCTCTTTCCTTCATAAATTACCCAGTGTCTAGTATATCTTTAGAGCAGTGTAAGAATGGACTAATACAGGAACCCTTGAATTTATAACCAGTTGGATAGAAGTGCAATGACCTGGGGACTCCCATAGTGTGGCTGGAGTCTTGTCAGGGCAGTCTTGTGGAGGCCTAAACCTTTAACATGTAGAGTCCTACACTAACTCCAGGTAGTTAGATCAGCGTTGAATTGCAAACCACCCAGTTGGCGTGGAAACAGGATGGAACCCTGCCCCAAGCTCTAGATGTAGGAACAGTCTTCTCAGCAGGTCGGGGGTCCCTCCTTTGTGTCCCACTGTGCCCTGCCTGACTTCTACCTTAGTGCCTCTGATGTGCTTGGGAATTCGTTTGTTTGCATGAATGTCTCTCCCACAAGACCCAGGCTACTCATGGGAAAGGACTAGAGGGTACTCAGGTCTCACGGAAGTTAAAGCCTTTTGAGGGAGTGTTTATGTTTAAGTGTTACATATAAGTGTTTTATAAAATCCTAAGACCGTGTGCCACATCACCAAGGCCCCTCTGGCCTTGGAAGAGACCAGGAGTGTGGTGAGGTACCCTGAAGCTCAAGAACCACTGGCCTCACAGCAAACCTGCTGTGGCCAGACCCCCATTTCATCCTCCCTGGCATCTGGCTTGCAGAGGACATTCTGAGCCCATGTAGCAATGAATGAAAGATTAAGTAATTCATCCACAAACACAGATCCAAGTAGGAGTAAGGCATTTCTTAACCTTAGACTTAAAAGATGATTTGATTCCTTCTGTTTAGATAACAAGGGCTTTTTTTTCCTTTGAGGTCTGACCTCACTTACTATTTTTGCCTGAGTCCCTGCAGTGAGACTTGGACGGACACACAGGCTGTGATGACGGGGTCTAAACACACAGAAGCCGGAGACACTGGTCATCTGCTCTTTGCAACCAGTTTACAAAAATCCCCCAAGAAATGTGTGTTTTCATTTCAAAGTTAAACCACTAAAGAATCAAAGAAAGAGGGCTGAAATGCCAATTTAGGGCTCATTTTAAGTTTAGGGGGATTGAAGTTCTCTGTTTCAGTGCCAAAAGCTCTCTCTTTGTGGAGAATCCAAGTCATTAGGTTGCCCTGGCATTTGCTGGGGTTTATAATAAAATAGTTAGAGGCTTTTTCACAGTCACCCAGCATTAGGAGACGTGTTGTGTGGCACGTCATGCCTCTCATGCCACAAGGAATTCTAGAACCACTCCTCCCCTTCCTTCCTGCTGTCACTGCCCTGGTTTGGCCTCAGAAGCGAGTCTGAGATGAACAAAGAGGCACTGGACGTGAGATCACACTGACCTAAGTCCCGCTCTGACTGGCTCTGACGCACCAGCTGCGTCACTGAAACTTCTCTGAGCCTCTACTTATTTATAAGATCCCAGCACTCAGTAGCTTCCACTATCTTGGCATCTCCCCATACCCTGGGTACCATTCCAAGCTTCCTTTGTATGAAACAGGAATCCCAATTTTTCATCTCAGGTAGCTGAAGAGTGACATCTGAAATGTCATTTGGAATCACTACCCTGGCTTCTATCTTCAGTGGCAGAGAAGACTGTGCTACCAAGAGGATAAATACAAAAGGGTCCCTCTTGCCAGCCTGAAAACAGCCGGAAGGTGCAGTCATGTGCCACGAAGGGCTCAATGGAGGTGGCTGGGTCATGCCAGGGTATGCAATTAGGAGCTGGAAACTATACAAAGATAAACTCAAAAGGTCAGACGGTAAAATCAAGAGATGAGGTATGAGATGGGAAACTATCTTCTGGTAGTCTCATGCCTCCCTAGGGAAGCATGAGACCTGTTTTGCCTCTAGGGAATCAGCAACTCATTACTGAATAACTAAAATGTTGTTGACGAACTCCTCAAGCCCCAGAAGGAAATGAGCTTATGTCCTTGCCTGTGTCTCCCTTTCATGCCTCTGAACCTCCTCCCCAGGCAGTTGATGAAATGGTCATTTGTGCAGGGGTCACTGTGAGTTCAGAGCAGCCTGCAGTTCTCCAATTCACAGCAATAAGAGCTGGATGTGTTTCATTTAGGTTCACAAGACTATGAAGTCATCCTGGATCCCAATCAGCTGATTAAAAATAATCACATTCCATTTTCAGAGAACTTGAGTATTTTGAGGATAGGAAAGAGTCTAATTATTTTTCTATATGATTGCCTCCTTCTAACTATTCCACGGTGGCAATGGAAACTAACGTTTTCCAGCACCTCCCATTGACTAGGCACCTTGCTAGTTGCTTTTCCTGTGTTACTTCCTCTTATCCTGACGTCAAACCTGGAAGGCAGAATCATCATCTCTATTTTAGAGATAAAGAGGCTGCAATTTACCATGCAAAGCTTAAGATGACTTCCCTACACCTGTACAGTCAGGACAGTCTGTTCTAATCCTGGAACTTAATCTGTTCAACTCCAAATCGGATCCAGCCAGGGCCTAAAGTTCACCTTCTTCTCTCTGGGCCCCCTGTGGCCTTCTTTGCTTCAGATCTGACTTTCCAGGAGACCATGTGAAGCGGTCAGGCAAAGCTTGTGCAGCTCCAGTCCAGTCTGAGAAGAGCAGAGGCTGAGTTGTGGCTGTCATCGTGTTCAGGCCAGGCTGGTTCAGCTTGATCAATGTCAATGGGATTTCCAAAGTCAGAAGTGCCCTGGGCACCAGGTGAATTGACATGGTTCAGCTCTTCAGAAGATAGCTGTGCTCTCTTTTGCCCAGGGCCAGTATACTGCTATTACTGTGTTAATTTACATCTGGCTGTATTTTCCTAACCACCTTGCAGTTTTAGAATATGTCCCTCAAAAGAAATAGACACAAGTGTTCTCAGATTCTCGGTCAAATCTCACCTTACGGTTTCAGCTTTCCAGGACAGCGCTGCCCACACCATTCCTTCTCCTGGAATGCCTATTCAGTCATCTTCTTTCCACCTGATGTAGTCTTGTTCCTCAAGACTCAGGGCAGTGCTCCTTCCCCCAAAAAGCCTGACCTGATGCCCTCAGCTAGGTGTGACCTTTGTTTCTCTGACCTTTGACATCTGCCTCTCCGGTGGCATTTAGCATAGTGCCTTGGGGCCTTGGTTTACTCCTGGGGGCTGGGAGCTCCTTCCCGTCTTTCTCCTTCATGTATCCCTCTGTTCCTTGAACATCCTGCCTGAGATAACATCTAAAGCAAGGGCTGTGCATGGACAAAGACACATGTTACACTCAATTGTCCAACTTCATGTGAGTCCCTTGGTTCTCTCACTCAGGATCTGCAACTGCCCGCCTCCTAGAGTGTTGTAAAGATGAATTTTGTTCTGTGTCTGTAAACCGTATGCACAGTGGCCACTCACTCCTGGCCAGTCACAGTGCCTAGAATACAGCAGGCCCCTGGGCACAATGAGCCATTGTTTCCCCAGACAAGGACCCTGTTTCAGCCCTGCCAGTGGTCTCTGCTGCCCCCTGGGGCAACCCTCTGAGGTCGTCAGGAGATGGTGCTAGACGGCCTGTGCAGGCAGCACCCAGGGCAGGCAGTTCACCCTCGGCTTTGGGTATTTGAGAAGTTTATTTTCTCCTTAAATCAGGAGGCACTAGAGGCTGAGAACCACACTAATCAAGCTCGTAGGCAACTGAAACAAAACAAAAGAGGTGCCTTATGCAAATTTCTCCCCTTCTACTGGAGAAGAGAGTTCTAGCCCAAGGTTCCCCATGGCAACTGTTGGACTGTCCTTCTCCTGATAGTGAGAAATGCCCTAAGCATCAGGGGCATTCTTAGGAAGGCCAGAGCTACAGCAATGGGCTCTGAGTGACCCCATGGGTCTGTATCATCCAGAGATCGCTTATCACTAAGCCAACTTCTGTTGGCTCTGCAGGCAGCCTACCCTGGTGGGCATCTCTGGACCTTTTAACCAATGCTTACTCGTTTCCTAACATGCTTTATCAATTAGCAGTGTGACGGTCCTCTGAGCAATTGTTGATTGCAGACATATTTTAGGTTCTGAGACAAGAGATTTCCCTATGCTTCATTTTAAATGACTAACAATTAACAAATGACTGATATTCACAGGTTGTTTTCCTATTCATAAAATGCCTTCACAGACATTGCATTTAACTGTCCTATCATACTGTGAGGAGGGGAGTATTGTCTCATTTAACAAATAAAGAAATTAAAGCCAATCGCCTGCATTCACTCCAAAGCCACTAGCTCAGGAAGAATAAAACCAGGCTTCAAGTCCAAGTCCTTTGACTCCAAATACTGTGTTCTTTCTATTAATTATCTTTATACAATAGTCTTTGTTTTCATAGTGCTTTTCCTGGTTCTCCAACAACCTGAGGCATTGCGTCCTGTCCGTTTCAGCCTGTGAGCTCAAGGAGAGAGCAGAAGCTCCATGAAGCAGGGCTCTGTCTGTCTGTCGATTGCTCTAGGGGTCCTGAAAGTAAGGATTGCTTAATAATTGTTTTGTGAATGAAAGGGTGAAAAGTACAGAGAGATAAATTACATGTCCCAAATTGCATAGCTAATAGCTACTAAAGTTAGGAATTGAGCCTTGTTTTTCTGTGTGGGTGTTTTGATTTTGGTCTTTTTGAGACGGGGTCTCTGTCACCCAGGCTGGAGTGTAGATGTGTGATGGTTAATACTGAGCCTCAACTTGATTGGATTGAAGGATACAAAGTATAGATCCTGGGTGTGTGTGTGAGGGTGTTGTCAAAAGAGATTAACATTGGAGTCAGTGGACTGGGAAAGGCAGATCCATCCTTAATCTGGGTAAGCACAATCTAATCAGCTGCCAGTGAGGCTAGAATATAAGCAGGCAGAAAAATGTGAATGTGAAAGGAGAGACTGGCCTAGCCTCCCAGCCTACATCTTTCTCCCATGTTGGAGGCTTCCTGCCCTTGAATATCAGACTCCAAGTTCTTCAGTTTGGGACTCAGACTGGCTTTCCTTGCTCCTCAGCTTGCAGAGGACCTATTGTGGGACCTTGTGATCATGTGTGTTAATAATAAATTTCCCTTTACATATCTATCCCATTAGTTCTGACCTCTAGAGGACCCTAATACAGGTGGTGTGATCACAGCACACTACAGCCTCAACCTCCCATGCTCAAGCAATCTTCCTGCCTCAGCCTCAGCCTCCTAAGTAGCTGGGACTATAGGCACATGCCACCAAGCCTAACTAATTTTCTTTCTTTTCTTTTCTTTTTTTTTTTTTTTTTTTTTTGCTTTGGAGAAATAGAGTCTACACTATGCTTCCAAGGCTGGTGTTGAACCCCTGAACTCAAGTGATCTTCCCACTTCTGCCTCTCAAAGTGCTGGGATTACAGGTGTGAGCCACCCTGCCTGGTTGAGCCTTGATTTCTTGATCTAAGTCTAATTATATTCCCAAATCAACATTCTGCTGTATAAACGGAATACTAGATCATTTCCCCTATTATTGGAAGCAACACTCAGCTTTGCGTATTATCTCAAGGGAAAAAAAGTCAGGAAATTAAAGCTGATTGCTTTATGTGCACCATATCCAGTAATCCCCAAGCCACCCCAAAGGAAAAGAGTATCCTTTTTGCACAGACAACTAAATCAAATCTTAGAGAAGTCATATAACTTGTCCAAAATCACAATGGAGGAACACACGTGGGTCAGGATACCTGATGAAAATATATTCATTGCAGCTACTGTGGTGAACAAGGTGAGAGGAGAATGTGCAAGGGACTAGAACGCTACTGTGTTTTGTGCCAGTGCTCACCTGTTGGTGACTTTACTTCTTTCATTTCCAAAAAAAAAAAAAAATTATTACCAGATTGGGTAGTAGGTCTAGCCACTACTAAGCTCTTAGAGAAGCATCATTAATGTGCAATGATGGAAAGGATGGTGTGTAGCAAAAGTTTCAGAGGACCATGATAATTCAAGGCAAGGAGAATTCCCAAAGATGTGCAATCATTAGGCAAAGGCTTTGTAGAGACCACGAGATTCAAGGTCACCAAACTGGAATGAATAATGAAAAGCTTCTGCTTCTACCACTTACTGCCTGTGACATGAATAAATAACTTAACCTCGCTTATCCCCAGCAAAATGGGGATGATTAGAGTCTGCCTTACAGAGCAGTCTGCCTCACAGTAGAATAAATGAGATGATCTCAGAGAGCACTTAGCTTTGTACCCAGCACACCATCAGCACTCAGTCAATGCTATCTATAAGAATAATCACAGCAAGCACCACACCAATAGCATCCAGGTTCAGAGCTGAAGCTCTTTCTCCCCTCTCTATTTCAAAAAAAATACCGAAGGATCTTATGAGTCCTTTCTTAGCCACTTCAGAGAGGAGAAAACAGCCTCCTGCTCCACAATGCTGCTAACCATGTTGGTGTTAGGCTCTCTTCTGATACCTGCATATGGGCCTCTGCCCCATCCGAGGTCTTCCTGCTTGTCTCATACATCTCTCCATCCTCAGTGCCAGTGCAGGTTCTGGCACATGTTAAATACTCAGCGGACGGTTGGCAAATATGCTAGGGATTCAGAGATAAGTAAGAAAATGAACCTTAACTTTATGGAATTCACAATGTAAATTTCAGATTATCTGAATAGCGATTTAGTCTATAAAGATTCAGGGAGCACCTACCAATGTGCTAACCCAGGTGCTCGTATTCCGGAGCTGAAATTCTGTTTGCTTTCTCAGAAAAAAAGTCTTAGCCAGTGGAAGGGCCAGACAAATAAACCTATAATTGCATCACATTACAGAGCTTTGAGCCCTCCAGGTACCCTAGTCTCCTGACAAACAGAGGAATCCAAATGATGGGCAAACTCTTAGGCCATCATTACATGAACCATTTCATCTATTTTCTAAAGCTGCCATCATTCTGCACAAGGAGAACAGAATCATCATTGAATATGACTGTGGCTAAGTCTCAGCTGGACCAAAGGAAGACCTAGAAAAGCAGGAGTGACCCAGCCTCCACGGGAGGAACAGCAATGTTACAGGCCCATGTTAGCATGTGTGAGCGCAGGCATGTCACGAGCTAAGCTGAGATCCAAGAGCAAGAGAAGGACAAACCCCTAGGAAGGTATCAGTGGGGGATGAGCTCTTGAGAACAAGCATGCAAGCTTTAGTGTAGTAAGAAGCTAGGGCCCAGTAGAGAAAGGGGAGTAGAAATAACCTCAACAGCTTTCTGCTCCTGCGCCTCTGGCTTGCAAGCTCAGTGCCCAGGGCCACCTGTCACACAGCAGGTTGCAGAGCATCCTAAATGAGGTGAAGTCTAAAGAACATGTTTTTGCAATTCTGAGATCTGTCGGGGACAGGGTGGTTCTGGTATTGAGTGGTTCAGACAGTGGAAAGTTGGCTGTGGGATAGAAGGAGCGATGTGTCACAAGAGAGGAGAGCACAGCATGATAGGGGGCAGCAAGGATGGACCCAGCGACTGCATGGCAGGAGGTGGCCGAGGGCAGGCAGGAGATGCAGTGGAAGAGGCACTGAAACTGAGAGGAAGAGGAATGAAGGAGGGGAAAGAGAATCTTCTACAGGAAAATGGGAACCACATGATCCAAGCCCCTGGGGTGCAAGCAAACATGGGCTATGACAGGCACATAGGCAGCCCCCTGCTGCAGTGTGGGGCTGTGAAGGGCACAGTGGAGAGCAGACCAGGACACTCCCAAGCCTGGGGGTGGGTCCCGTGCTCGCTGCCAGTATTGGACTTTGTCCTGTGAGCTGTGAGCATCCTAGCATTGATCATAACATGCTAGAGAGTTTCCTTTTCATCATATATACTGTTGCCTTTCTTCCCTTTCCCCAAGAATGTAAGTGCAATGAGAATTTTGACCAAATCTGACACAGAGTACATGTTTAATAAAATTTGCTGAATGAATATGTGCTACATGCTTAGCAATGTATCCAGTGTATAAATGTCAGCTATTATGAGCTATTCTTTCAAATATAGTAACCTGTTATTTGTGTTCTTCAATGCACGGTTGGTCTGTTTTTAGAAGAGAGTAATCGTAAATACATGACTGTTACGTCCCCATTCCACCTCTGATTTACTTTTCAGTGATTTTCATGAATGTCCTCCCCCTCCTTCCCTCTCCCCCACCCCATGCCACCACTCCCATTAATTCCTTCAGGACAAGAACTAATCCTTTGACTGACTTCACGCCAATAGAAGAACCCCTGTACCAGGGCATGTGAGGATAACGAATCCATGGAAAGTCAACAGAAATATTTATCCCAAGTTTCCTGCATGTCAGGCTATGACAGCTTGCCTTCTGTCTCAAACACTATGTTCATGTCAATAAATCTGCTAAACTCCTCCACCAACCTGCTCTCTCTTCCCAAGGCAGAGAAGCTGTGAAGAATGGATGTTCTGTCTTAGAAAAAAAAAAAATTGCACTACTCCCCAGGGTGCATTTGAAGTGCACCTTGGTAGAAAATTATGCCTTTGAAAACTTTGTCTAATTATACCTTAGTTGACAGAATTAGGCGCTGACCCCAAAGTGCTGCAATAGCTGCAGTTGTATAAACGGTGGGTTGGGATGTGTCTGCCTGTGTGTGGTGTGGGTGTATGTGGTGTGTGTGTCTGTGGTTTATATGTGTGTGTGTGAGTGTGTGTGGTATGTGGTGTGGTATGTGTGTGTGGTATGTGATATATGCGTGTATGTGCATATATGTGTGGTGTATGTGTGTAGAAGGTGGTATATGTGGTGGTATGTGTATGGTGTGTGTGTGTTATGTGGTTTGTGTTTGTGTGTGTGGTTGGGAGTCGTGTGATATATGTGTGTTTGTGCTGTATGTGTGTGTGGTTAGGAGTGTGTGGCATATGTGTTTGTGTTGTGTATGTGGTTTGTGTGTGTGTGTGTGTGTGTGTGTCGTTGGGCAGGTGTGTGGCATATGTGTCTTTGTGTTGTGTGGTGTGTGTGTGTGTGTGTGTGTGTGTGGTGTGGTACCTTTCCTTTGCAGAGGTCACAGCATAATGAAGGATCCCATTGTCTTCCTAACTTTTGACTGGAGGTCCCGCTGTCCCCCTTAGACCTCCATATTTCGGAAGATGTATCATGGTGTGGAATAAGGTACAGGCTTTGAAATGCAGAAACTCCAAGTCAGATTCCAGCTTCAGCCACAGCTGGGTGAGAAACAGGCATGTTTTGTCACTTCTCTGAGTCTCATTTATCACATTTACAGCCTGGGGGCAATACAAGTTAGAAGATACTATAAGGCTGAATGGGAAAATATGGAAAAAAAACCAAACAAACCCTGATTTCAGTGTCCGGCACACAAAAGGACTTCACATAGCAGGCTGAGGACCAGGCCTTGGCCCTGTTTCATCTGACACACACTAGGTGCCCAGTATATAAGCTGTACTGAGGCAATGATGTGCACATGACTCTCACCCTCACTGGTGGTGATTATGGCCTTGAGGAAGGATGGCAGAGCTGAGAGGAGAGGAAAGAAAGAAGGCCAGGAATTCTTAGGTACTGTGTACTATTTCCCAGTGTTAAGTACTGCTGTGGGCGTCCACCTAAAAAGGACAAGACAATAAAGCTGGAGTTCCACCCTCTCCCAACAACAGATGAAAGTGCATGCCCCTCATGGCACAAGGAGGTGCCCATTCCAGTTGCAGCTGCTACATGCTGGCGTCCTGACATCCTCTCCTCAGCCACTCTACAAATGAACCTGAGGCAGTCCCCTCCCTTTGGGGACCTTGATTTCCCAAATTAAAGGAAGTTCCTGGATTGGATTGAGTGGTTTTCAAACCATGCTGCAGCAACTCCTGCACAGGGAGTTCGAGAGCAGCTGGGAGATGGATGGGAGGAGAGCAGGCATGGGACATCTCTTGTCTGCAATGTAAGCACCTCCACATTTGTCTGTTCGGGGTTCTGAGCTCCTGCCTCCCACAGGAGACTTAATGTGAACAAAGGACACCATCCAAAGCTAAAATAAAAACCTAAACAAACAAGCATGAGCACAACCACCATCATGATAAAATCATCTCCCCATAAAGCAACAATAAAGTTGGACAAACCTGCCTAAAACAGCCGCTTCAGTCCTCTGGAAACCAACCCAAGTCATACAACAAACTGAGAAGTAGTTTTTCAGAAAATTACCAAATTTCTTTTAAGAACAGCAGGTATCTGGGATATTCTTTCCAGAGCTGCTCCCATCTCCACCCCCAACTCTGTCAATAATTCAATGACATGGGCAGAGGCAGAGGCTGTGAAAACAATAAGCTCCATCCATTACCACTTTCAGAGAGCTAATGTGATTTGAGGTGTTGTAGGTTCAAGTGGCAAACAACAGTGAGAGCAGGTGGCTCCACCATCCTGAGACTGAGGTCCTTTTGGGGCAAGCAGGGGACCAAGGGAATAGTCAAGGAATTAATAACTGGTGGACAAGTGAGGGATTTTATGAGGGGATGGGGTGAAGTGATGGTGATGGGCTTTGAGAAGCTGCCCACACATCCTGGGTTGACGACAGGGCACTCACATGCACAACAGAGACGGGAGCATAGTCCTGGTCTTCAGAGCCCATGTGCTCTTTTGTACCCAGCAGACGTGAGAGGTGAGCAAACCTAGCCAAAAATTTAAAAAAAAAAAAAAAAAGGAATAAAAACTGGAAATCAAGGAAATAGAAACAGAAAAACAATAGAGAAAATCAGTGAAAACGAAAGTTGTGTTTTTGACAAGATCAACAAGATTGACAAGTCCTTAGCTAGACTGGAACAGAAAATAGAGAAGAGATACCAATTACAAAACCAGAAATAAAAGTGAGTACCTTTTTTATTATAAGGGTTATAAGGGAACATTATGAATAATTTTCTACCAACAAATTAAGAAACTTAAATGAACCGGACACTTTCCTAGAAAGACACAAATTATCCCAAAACTGACTGCAGAAGAAATAGAAAAATCTTAATATATCTATAACTAAAATTATAAATTTTTCTATGTAGAAAATCCCAGACCCAGCTGAATTCACTGATGAATCATATATTTAAAGAACAAGTTAATATCAAACTGTCACAAACTTTTCTAAAAAATAGAGGAGGAAGTAATATTCCCCTAGATCATTCTATGAGACTACTGTTACCCTGATATCAAAGTCAGATGAAGACATTTCAAAACAAGAACATTACAAACCAATATCCTTTATAAACATAGATGCAAAATCTTTAACAAAATATTAGAAAACTAAATCCAGCAACTTACAATACGTGTTAAATACTATTACCAAGTGTGGTTTATCCCAGGAATATAAACATTTTTAGCATAGCCTTTGACAAAATCTAATGCCTATTCATGATAAACAAAAAACAAAAAAAAAACTAAAATAAACAAAAAACTCTAAACCAGATGGATATAGAAGAAGAGTTCCTTAACTTGATGAAGGACATTTATAAGAAACCTACCGTTAATATTATATTTAGTAGTGAAGACTTTACGCTTTCCCTCTAATATCAATAACTGCAAGGATGTAAATTTTATCTCTTCTATTTAGCATTATATTGAAAGGAAGAAAAAAGAAGAAAGGAAAGAAGGAGGTAGGGAGGAAAGGAAGGAAGAAAGAAGGAAGGAAAAAGGAAAAACTAGGAGGAAAGAAAACTGGGGGAAAAAGGATTAGACAGGATGACACAAAACTGTCTTTATTCACATGACACAATCTTATATGTAAAAGAATTCTGAAGAATGCACAACAACACTACTAGAACTAATAAATGGGCTTAGCAGGTTGGAGTATATGCTGGCAATAAACCATCCAAAAATGAAATCAAGAAAATAATGTAATTCATAATAGCACTAAAAAGAATAAAATGTTTAGGGGAAAAAAAATGAACAAAAGGAGTCCGTAACTTTTACTCTGAAAACTACAAAATATTGCTAGAAGGAAATGAAAAGGCATCTCATGCTCACGGAGTTGAAGACTTAGTATTGTAAAGATGGTGCTTTTTACTAAATTGATTTACAGATTCAACACAATCCCTATCAACATCCTAGCAGAATTTTTAGTAGAAATTGACATGCTAACCTACATTTATATGAAAATACAAAGGATCTAGAAAAGTCAAATCAGTTTTGAAAACAAAAATAATAAAGTTAGAGGGCATTATTTAATGCCAAAACTTACTATAACTCTATAGTAATCAAGACAGTGTGGAAGGATAGCTACATCAATTAATGAAATAGAATTGGTGTCTACAAAAACCTTTGTATTTATAGGCAACTGACTTTGAGTAAAGATTCCAAAGCAACTCAGCAGGGTAATCTTTTCAATGAACTGCAAATGATGCTGGGAAAATGGAAGATTCGTATGAATAAAAAATAAAAATAAAAACAAAAATCCCCTAGACTCTTATCTCACACCATACACAAAAATTAACAAAAAAATGGATCATATATTAAATATAACTTTTAGAAATGATAAGACTTCTAAAAAGAACACATAGGGGAAAACCTTTGAGATATTAGTTAGACAAAGAATTGTTGGATGCAACACCAAATGCATGAGCCATAACGGAAAAAAAGAAATGATAAATTGGACTCCACTAAAATTTAAAACATTTGTGCTTCAAAAGATACCATTAAGATAATGAAAGAAACATTGAAATAATACATTTGCAAACCATGTATCTGATGAAGGACATGCATCAGAAATGTGAAAACTCGTATAACTCAAAAAGAGGATGCCCAAAAAGCCAAATACAAAGTGGGCAAAAGATTTAAACAGATATTTCACCAAAGAAGGCATATAAATGACTAATAGACATCTGAAAAGGTGTTTATCATTAGTAATTAGGTAAATTCCACAACCACTGGAATAGCTGGAATTTTAGAAGCCAGACAATATCGAGTGTTGACAAAGATGTGGAGTGACTGGAAACTCCCACTGCCATGTGCTCGTAGCTGGTGGGAACACAAAATGATACAGCTGCTTTAGAAAAACAGTTTGAACATTTCTCAAAATGTTAAACACAAACTTACCATGGAACCCAACAGCTTACTTTTAGAAATATACCCAAGAGAAATAAAAATATATATCCATACAAAGATTTGCACATGAATATAGCATCATTATTCTTCATAGCCAAAATTGGAAACAATCTAATTGTCTGTCACACAATGGATGGGTAAGCAAAATGCATTTCAGCTGTATACTTAAATACCACCCAGCATTGTAAAAGGACAAAATAGTGATAACCTGCTTCAATACAAATGAACCTTAAAATATTATGCCAAGAGTAAAGAAGCCAGAACAGACTATATACCATATTATTCCATTTCTATGACACATCCAGAAAAGACTAATTGATAGAGACCAAAAGCAGATCAGTTCTTGGCTGAAGCTGGGAGTGAGAATGGAGGTTGACTGCAAAGTCAAAGGGATTACAGGGGAGTAATGGAAAAGTTCTAAAACTAGATTTGGTTTGATGGTTGCACTACTCTGTAAATTTTCTAAAACTTGAATTGTACACTTACAATAGGTGAGTCTCATGGAATGTAAATTATAAATGAGCTATGTTTAAAAACAGATTAGAAACTCCAAATAAAGGCTGGGCATGGTGGCTCATGCACTTTGGGAGGCTGAGGCAGGTGGATCATGAGGTCAGGAGATCGAGACCATTCTAGCTAACACAGTGAAACCCCGTCTCTACTAAAAATACAAAACTTAGCTGGGTGTGGTGGTGGGCGCCTGTAGTCCCAGCTACTTAAGAGACTGAGGCAGAAGAATCGCTTGAACCCGGGAGGCGGAGGTTGCAGTGAGCCGAGATAGCGCCACTGCACTCCAGCCTGGGTGACAGAGTGAGACTCCATCTCAAAAACAAAACAAACAAACAAACAAAAAACAAACAACAACAAAAAAAGAAAAAAGAGACACTCTGAATAAAAGAGAATAAAACCCCCTTAAATACCTCACTGAATGTCCTTTGTGTCTCTCATGCTGCATGAGCTGAGACCTTGGATCTCAAGTTTGTTTCTGCCCACCCTTTGAGAACTGAAGCTCCCCGTGTCAGAGAGAACTCCGTGTCCAGCTTCCCCTGAACTATGCAGTTCCATTCACTAGGAAATGCTCACCTCTTTTTGCAACCCATAATATATACATTTCAGAGACTATTACTTCTTTCCTTCTACCAGGCATAAGTAAAGCCCATCCTCAGATGACCTGCATAATAACTAATATATAGTCTATTTAATAATGCTCTCAGCTGCATTTTAAAGCAGAAAGCCCACTTGTAGAAGAGTTCTCATTTTTTGTTATAACATTTTCCAATTAGATTGAGTGCATTTGACCCAATTTAAAAGAGAAGAAAATACTCTCTGGTATTTTCAGATAAGACATATTTTTTCTTGTCAGTAACAGAGCTGCTTTCTCCATTTCCAGAAACCTCTGGGCAAGGAAACATGTCAGCAGTAGAGCTAACTCAGAACTGTGTTTGAACTCAGGCTGACAAGATCTCCTTGAATACAGGTTCTGTAAGAATCCATAGTTTTGTGGAGTAGCACGACCTTCAGCTCTACACTTGTTCTATCTGCTAGACAATTCTACTTTCCAGGGTCATCTCTTCTGGGCATGGATTAAGGCACAAGTACATTTTAACCGCAGGGCCAAACATTCACTATATAAAACACACAGCAAAAGGCTGCAGGGAGATGCCAGGTTGAAGTGTATTTGGAGAGATCTTCAGGCTAATTTGAGAATCACTTAGACATCAAAAGGATATTGTCTTCTTTTCAAATGAAGTTCTTGGCCTGCATGATGCCCAACACCAGATCCTGCACTCTGACCCAAGTCAAAGAAAATAGAATCGAAAAATCAAAATGACTCCATTTAAATCATCATTGGCATACAACATCTGGTCCCATGCACATTCTCCTGTCAAGGACACAGTTTTCAGGAGAACCCACCTGCCTTACTGCACTCTCCATCATTACTCTAAAAATTCGGAAATCCATGTCTAGTCTTACTCATCCAGTACATTCTCCCCACTGTTGCCTAAATAATCTTTCAAAAAATATAATCAATTTTCTGCTCATTATTCCTTGTAGGCTCTGTTTGCTTCTGGCATAAAGTTTAGACACCCAAGCCTAGCATCGACCCTATCATCTATATTTGTACTGAAACCTCTCAACTAGATCCTGGTTTCCTTGTGCAGCCCATAGTCTGGGGTCAAATGATTTGCCTGTCTCTAAATGAGCCACTCACACCCATGGGTCAGCCCAGCACTCAGCTGCATCCTGTGCTGGCTTCTCCTTCTGAGAATGTTTATTCTTTCTTCAAGCCTCAGCTGCAATATAATCCGCTCTCGGAAAACTTTCCAAATTGCTCTCCACCCAGAGGTTAGTCACTTCCTTCTCTTTGTCCTGAGGAACCTCACAGATATATGTTTCAAAGCATTTCTGTCCCGATGCCATAGAATTGTTCGTAAGTCAGTGGCCTGGAAAGACCACAGACTCTTTCAGGCCTGGCACTTTTTCATATTTATTTGGTGTCATCCTTTGGACAAAGTGGGAAACATAGGAAAGAATTCATAATAAATAAATTGTGGAGGGAGAAGAGAGAGAAGGAGGTATTTACTCAAAGTCTTATAGCTTGGGGGAAACAGTGGGAGGTAAGACAAGACACTGAGATAAAGAATGAGATGCAAAGACGTTGGGGATGGAAAAAGAGTAAGTTTATTTGTAACGTGTGGTATACCAAGGGCCTGCGGGGCACTTGTTAAAACATTTGTGCTTCAGAAGATACCATTGTTGTTGTTAAGTGGACAGTAGGGTATGCTTCTGCATGCTCCTCAGTGTTGGAGGCTCAGGAGAAAGGTCAGGTTTGGAAGTGAAAGTTTTTAAAAATCAGTAGGCTTTGTAGGTAGCTACAGCCATGGATATCATGAAAGTCGGAAAAACTGTGGAGAGCTATAAAACCCTGCATAATCAAATATTTTAAAAGTAGACATCAAGAGAATGAGAAGACATGCCCCAGACTGGGAGAAAATATTTGCAAAAGACATAGCCAACAAAAGACTGTTATCCAAAATATACAAAGAACTCCTAAAACTCAGCAATGAGAAAATGAACAATCTGACTGTTAAAATATGCAAAAGGCCTAAACAGACACTTCACAAAAGAAGGTATACAGATGGCAAATAAGCGTATGCAATGTGCTTCATATCATGTAACATTAGGGAACTGCAGATTAAAGCAGCAGTGAGACACCATGACACACCTATTAGTACACCAAGGAACAAAACACTGAGAGCAACAAGAGGAAAGATGTGGAGCAGCATGGTGGGAATGCAAAATGGTGCAGCCACTTTGGAAGACAGTTCAATAGTTTCTTACAAAACTAAACATACGAATATCATATGAACCAGTAATTGTGCTTCTTGGTATTTATCCAAATGAGTTGAGCACTTAGGCCCGCACCAAAACCTGCACGCAGATGTTTATGGCAGATTTGTTCACAATCTCCAAAACTTGGAAACAACCAAGATTTCCTTTAGTAAGTGAATGGACAAATAAACGACAGTACATTCAGACAACACAATGTTGTTCAGCACTAGAAAAAAATGAGCTATCAACCAGCCTGGCCAACATGGTGAACCATGGCAATCCTAGTCTCTGATAAAACAAACTTCAAACCAAAAGAGACAAAGAAGGCCATTACATAATGGTAAAGGGATCAATTCAACAAGAAGAGATAACTATCCTAAATATATATGCAACCAATACAGGAGCACCCAGATTCATAAAGCAAGTCCTTAGAGACGTACAAAGAGACTTAGACTCCCAAACAATAATAATAGGAGACTTCAACACCCCACTGTGAACATTAGACAGATCAATGAGACAGAAAATTAACAAGGATATCCAGTACGGACCTAAGAGACATCTACAGAACTCTCCACCCCAAATCAACAGAATATACATTCTTCTCAGCACCACATCGCACTTATTCCAAAATTAACCACATAGTTGGAAGTAAAGCACTCCTCAGCAAATGTAAAAGAACAGAAATTAAAACAAACTGTCTGTCAGACCACAGTGCAATCAAACTAGAACTCAGGATTAAGAAACTCACTCAAAACCGCACAACTACATGGAAACTGAACAACCTGCTCCTGAATGACTACTGGGTACATAACGAAATGAAGGCAGAAATAAAGATTCTCTTTGAAACCAATGAGAGTAAAGACACAACATACCAGAATCTCTGGGACACATTTAAAGCAGTGTGTAGAGGGAAATTTATACCACTAAATGCCCACAACAGAAAGCAGGAAAGATCTAAAATTGACACCCTAACATCACAATTAAAAGAACTAGAGAAGCAAGAGCAAACACATTCAAAAGCTAGCAGAAGGCAAGAAATAACTAAGATCAGAGCAGAAGTGAAAGAGTTAGAGACACAAAAAGAAACGCTTCAAAAAACCAATGAATCCAGGTGCTGGTTTTTTGAAAAGATCAACAAAATTGATAGACCGCTAGCAAGACTAACAAAGAAGAAAAGGAGAAAAATCAAATAGACGCAATAAAAAATGATAAAGGGGATATCACCACTGATCCCACAGAAATACAAACTACCATCAGAGAATACTATAAACACCTCTATGCAAATAAACTAGAAAATCTAGAAGAAATGGATAAATTCCTGGACACATACACCCTCCAAAAACTAAACCAGGAAGAAGTTGAATCGATGAACTGACCAATAACAGGCTCTGAAATTGAGGCAATAGTTAATAGTCTACCAACCAAAAAAAGTCCAGGACCAGATGGATTCACAGCCAAATTCTACCAGAGGTACAAGGAGGAGCTGGTACCATTCCTTCTGAAACTATTCCAATCAATAGAAAAAGAAAAAGAAAACTCATTTCAGGAGGCCAGCATCATCCTGATACCAAAGCCTGGCAGAGACACAACAAAAAAGAGAATTTTAGACCAATATCCCTGATGAACATCAGTGCAAAAATCCTCAATAAAATACTGGCAAACTGAAGCCAGCAGCACATCAAAAAGCTTATCCACTATGATCAAGTGGACTTCCTCCCTGGGATGCAAGGCTGGTTCAACATACACAAATCAATAAACGTAATCCAGCATATAAACAGAACCAAAGACAAAAACCACATGATTATCTCAATAGATGCAGAAAAGGCCTTTGACAAAATTCAACAGCCCTTCATGCTAAAAACTCTCAATAAATTATGTATTGATGGAATGTATCTCAAAATAATAAGAGCTATTTATGACAAACCCACAGCCAATATCATACTGAATGGGCAAAAACTGGAAGCATTCCCTTTGAAAACTGGCACAAGACAGGGATGCCCTCTCTCACCACTCCTATTCAACATAGTGTTGGAAGTTCTAGTTAGGGCAATCAGGCAGGAGAAAGAAATAAAGGGTATTCAATTAGGAAGAGAGGAAGTCAAATTGTCCCTATTTGCAGATGACATGATTGTATATTTAGAAAACGCCATCATCTCAGCCCAAAATCTCCTTAAGCTGATAAGCAACTTCAGCAAAGTCTCAGGATACAAAATCAACGTTCAAAAATCACAAGAATTCTTATACACCAATAACAGACAAACAGAGAGCCAAATCATGAGTGAACTCCCATTCACAATTGTTTCAAAGAGAGTAAAATACCTAGGAATCCAACTTACAAGGGATGTGAAGGACCTCTTCAAGGAGAACTACAAACCACTGCTCATCGAAATAAAAGAGGGCACAAACAAATAGAAGAACATTGTATGCTCATGGATAGGAAGAATCAATATTGTGAAAATGGCTATATTGTCCAAGGTAATTTATAGATTCAATGCCGTCCACATTAAGCTACCAATGACTTTCTTCACAGAATTGGAAAAAACTACTTTAAGGTTCATATGGAACCAAAAAAGAGCCCTCATTGCCAAGACAATCCTAAGCCAAAATAACAAAGCTGGAGGCATCATGCTACCTGACTTCAAACTATACTATAAGGCTACAGTAACCAAAACAGCATGGTACTGGTACCAAAACAGAGATATCGACCAATGGAACAGAACAGAGCCCTCAGAAATAATACCACACATCTACAACCATCTGATCTTTGACAAACCTGACAAAAACAAGAAATGGGGAAAGGATTCCCTATTTAATAAATGGTGCTGGGGAAACTGGCTAGCCATATGTAGAAAGCTGACACTGGATTCCTTCCTTGCACCTTATACAAAAAATAATTCGAGATCAATTAAAGACTTAAATGTTAGGCTTAAAACCATAAAAACCCTAGAAGAAAACCTAGGCAATACCATTCAGGACATAGGCATGGGCAAGGACTTCATGTCTGAAAGACCAAAAGCAATGGCGACAAATGCCAAAATTGACAAATGGGATCTAATTAAACCGAGGAGCTTCTGCACAGCAAAGGAAACTACCATTAGAGTGAACAGGCAACCTACAGAATGTGAGAAAATTTTTACAATCTACTTATCTGACAAAGGGCTAATATCCAGAATCTACAAAGAACTCAAACAAACTTACAAGAAAAAAAAAAAAAACCATCAAAAGGTGGGTGAAGGATATGAACAGACACTTCTCAAAAGAAGACATTTATGCAGCCAACAGACACATGAAAAAATGCTCATCACCACTGGCCATCAGAGAAATGCAAATCAAAGTCACAATGAGATACAATCTCATACCAGTTAGAATGGCGATCATTAAAAAGTCAGGAAACAACAGGTGCTGGAGAGGATGTGGAGAAATAGGAACACTTTTACACTGTCGGTGGGACTGTAAACTAGTTCAACCATTGTAGAAAACAGTGTGGTGATTCCTCAAGGATCTAGAACTAGAAATACCATTTGACCCAGCCATCCCATTACTGGGTATATATCCAAAGGATTATAAATCATGCTGCTATAAAGACACATGCACACGTATGTTTATTGTGGCACTATTCACAATAGCAAAGAGTTGGAACCAACCCGAATGTCCATCAATGATAGACTGGATTAAGAAAATGTGGCACATATACACCATGGAATACTACACAGCCATAAAAAAGATGAGTTCATGTCCTTTGGAGGGACATGGATGAAGCTGGAAACCATCATTCTCAGCAAACTATCGCAAGGACAGAAAACCAAACACTGCATGTTCTCACTCATAGGTGAGAATCAAACAGTGAGAACACTTGGACACAGGAAGGGGAACATCACACACCAGGGCCTGTTGTGGGGTGGGGGAAGTGGAGAGGGATAACATTAGGAGATATACCTAATGTAAATGACAAAAATGGGTGCAGCACACCAAAATGGCACATGTATACATATGTAACAAACCTGCACATTGTGCACATGTACCCTAGAACTTAAAGCATAATTTTAAAAGAAAGAAATAAACAAACCCCGCCTCTGCTAAAATATAAAAATTAGTCAGGCGCTTGTAATCCCAGCTACTCAGGAGGCTGAAGCAGGAGAATTGTTTGAGCCCAGGAGGCAGAAGTTGCAGTGAGCCGACGCTGTGCCACTGCACTCCAGCCTGGCTGACAGAGTGAGATTCTGTCTCCAAAAAATAAAATAAAGTAAAATAAAATAAAATAAGCAATAAGCTATGAAGCCATAAAAAGACATGGAGGAAACTTAAATATATATTACTTAGAAAAACCAATTTGAAAGCCTATCTACTGTATGATTTCAACTATATGGCATTTGAGAAAAGGCAGAACCATGGAGACAGTAAACAAAATTAATGCTACTAGGGATTTGCAGATTAGCAGGGAGGGAGGGATAAATAGGTGAAATACAGAGGATATTTTGAGCAGTGAAACTATTCTGTAAGGTACTACAATGGATATGTTATTATATGTTGGTCAAAACCCAAAGAGTGGACAGCAACAAGTGTGAACCCAAACTATCAACTTTGGGTGATGATGATGTATCAAGGTAGGTTGTCAACTGTAACAAACGTGCCTCTGCTCACAGATGTTGATAGTAGAAGAGATTGTGCACAGTGGGAACTCTCTGTACTTTCTGTTCCATTTTGCCATGAACCTAAAACAGCTCTAAAAATAAAGTTTGTCAATGTTTTCTTAAAAGTAAACAGAAGAATAAAAGTCAATGAAGGACCAGGAAGGAAAATTCAGAGTGACACATCTTCAAGATTTAAATGAAAATGTTTTCCTCTGATTTATTCTTTCCAGAAAATGCTCCTGCAGGCCAGGTTTGGTAGCTCACACTTGTAATCCCAGCACTTTGGGAGGCCAGGTAGGCAGATCGTGTGAGCCCAGGAGTTCAAGACCAGCCTGGGAAATACAGTAAGCCTGTTGTCCCAGCTATTCAGGAGACTGAGGTGGGAGGGTAACTTAGCAGGAGATTGAGGCTGCAGTGAGAGCTGTGATCATGTTACTGCACTGCAGCCTGGGCAACAGAGTGAGAACCTGTCTCAAAAAGAAAAAAGAAGGAAGGGAGGGAGGGAGGAAGAGAGGGAGGGAGGAAGAGAGGGAGGGGGGAAGAGAGGGAGGGGGGAAGAGAGGGAGGGGGGAAGAGAGGGAGGGGGGAAGAGAGGGAGGG